>NC_139626.1:36125805-36180805 GCF_964638095.1 Poromitra crassiceps | reverse complement strand
AAAAGGAGGTGGTATGTTTGCAGAGAATAGTTATCTTCATTAACATTTCAGTAACCGCCATTTGGGTATTGCAAGCAATAGGAATTCATGCATGTCTAATGTTAACTAATGTTAATTTTCACCTCTCATATTTATTTTCACTTATCATGCGGTAATGTGGACCACTGGGGAGTCTATTGTTTAATAGGGAGGGCAGATATAATTCCAGCACACTGTGCTCAAAATACAGCGAGTTGCATCTGGTGAATGGTCAATATCTTCGATCGATGCTGTTCAAATTTGGGATGCCATAGGGCCTGACAGATATGAATTGTATTATTTTGGTCAGAGTGAAGAGTGGATGGATTGGGATTGTTATGTTTTGGGAATTTCAGACCAATATTTATTTCCTGTACATACACCTCCCAAAGTTTGGGGGTATGAGGCATTTGTTCTGAGTCAAATCCCTCTAGGGGCACAAAACTTCAGCTTCTAAATTCTATAACTCCACATATAATTTAGAAAGCCTACAGTGCCAACTAGATAAGACTTTAGGTCAATTACAGCATACACTCACTGAGCACTTTACTTTATGAGGAACACCTGTACACCTTCATATGCGTACAATTATCCAGTCAGACAGATGTTGCAGCAGTGCAATGCATAAGATCATGCGGATACCAGGGTTTTTCCTGGCTCAAAATGAGGCGGAGGTGGTACTAGAGCACGACTCATATGGGATTTTCTGAGACCGATACCGATTTTAGTTGGGATAAATTCACTGATTATTTATTTTTCTTTTTTTTGCGCTGGAATGAAAATAGACGTTTTCTATGTTGATTGTGCACCGATATGATGATTATGATCATTGTCAACACATCGGTGTAATGCTGGAATTACAAATGACAGAAATCCACCGAGTGCAAAAAATGTCTTTATTATGGAGAAAATCACAGCGAAATTACAGTTGAAAGTAGAAAGGTTTGATGTAAGATGGGCTCATTTAATACAAGCAATGTCTGACCTGTAGTCACCTCTCTTATTTCTTTCTTATTTTATTTTCTTCATATATATTTTTTTATATATGCTGTTACACTACGGATGTGTGTATATGCCTTTTTTTGGTCCTTCTGTCTTGAGTAGGGCTGGGCGATATGACGATAGATATCATTTTCATCATAGAAAATGTATTTCGTTTGATATGATGCTCTATCGTGTATATCGTTGTGTTGCAAATCACACTCTTTATGGCAATATTGTCCGTCATTTGGACGACGCTGTGCTTTCGTCATTCTGTTTTCTTTTTTACTCACGTCCACACACGCACCAGACTCTGGCAACAAGCTGAGTGGCACAAATCAACCGGTGAGTAGAAAGAGCAGGGAAAAGTTTAGCTCCACTCTAGTCTCACGTAGTCAGACCCACCGTCGACATCATCAAGCTTCCACGGCTGGCACTGACGTCCGCCTAGTCTACCCAGGCATTTGCGCTGTGTTAAGTCCGTGTTTGATCCATATTTTTTGGCAAAACATCTCCTCTCGTCCTCCCAAGGAAATCCATTGAGGAGCCGAAAACCAAACTTAGCTTGCTAAAGCTAGCTACTTAGCTTTAGCTTCCTTGGGTGAGAGTTGTGTTGGATAACAGGGAAAGCCCGGAGTGGAGTATTTTTGTTGAGTGAACTGAACTGGTAACATGGAAATCCCGAAGTAGAGCATTTTTTTTCCTTTATAAACAAACTGAGAGAACTGGACTGAACTATAAATAACTTATTCTACCCGCTTTGCTCTAATGTAATCTTTGAAAATTGAGCTGGTGGTGTGGTTCAGTTTGTGTTTCATTCTACTGCCCTGCAACTCATTATACATTTGTTTGGGTTGTTAAGAATAGTCATGTTTATCTGTATTCTGAATGCATGTATCCTTTGTGGGATTTGACTGAAGCTGTATTCACACCGAGATATTTATTTTTCTCCCTGTCGCTCGATTCAACCCTTTGGAATCGCTCTGTCATCATGTCATGATGTTTGTCCACTACGAGCCACTGTAGTTGTTTACAAGCTAAGCCTAACAGCGTGCTCCTAACGCGAGCTTGTGTATCTATACCGGTAGTACAGACTTCACTTCATGTCAGCTGTCAGCCTGTCAATGCGGTTTGTTGCCACACTAATAACACTTATAAACCAGTGGTTTGTTCCAAGCCAGTGTGATCCTTGACTCACACAGCAGCCAATCAGCGTTGAGCGGCAAGCGACTGTTGCCAGCGAAATTTCGCTCGAATTGGGATATTTCATCTCGGGCGACGAGCGAATTTTCGCCCTATCGCTCTGTCTCTGTCGCTCGGACGCCCAGCGATTTTTCTCCCGGGCGAATATACGCGCAATCGCTCGTTTGCGTTGACTTTGTATGTAAACTCGATGCCAGCGAAAAACTTTAATAGGTCGGTGTGTGAACGCACCTTGACAAAATTTTAACTGGTTTAACTGCGACATAAATAAAGGGCCATGTGGTAATTTTATATAAACTATCAATTGAATTTACAAAAAATATGCTATATCGTGATGTATATCGTTATCGGGATATGAAATGACCTATATCGGGATATGAGATTTTGGTCATATTGCCCACCCCTAGTCTTGAGTATAATCCACTATGTGTGTTGGATGTATTTAATGTAATGTCAATTCACTGGTAATGATAGGACGGTAGCCTATTGATATGCCCTGGAACAGATATGATTGCCATCGAAGGAGACCACAGTTACATTAATGTATGGACCAGACAGGGAGGATAAGTTACAAAATAAGTGTAACTGCATGTGCATGTGGGGCGAAACATGATCTCAGTGACTTTGAAAAATATGACATTGTGATCACCTTATTTTTAGAGTGAACTTCTCTCTGTTCAGCTCCTTAGGAAGGGAAAGAAGACTGAATCATTCCAATGTGCTCTAAATTGGGAAAAAGACAATTAGGCTGGCGTGTGGCTGTCAGTCAAGCCACTGTTGCAAGGTGTTCTATGAGGTGGAATCAAGCAGGTGAACGAGGGGAGAGCTGGTGTAGTGAGATGGAGAGACCGGTCAGTCAGGTTGGGCTACACTACAGTAGCCCAGTGCCGGGGAGGGAAACACCATTGTACTGTTCGTTTGGAGACATTCTGTCAAAGCCGGGCCCGACTGACACCTCGGATCACAGTTTGATAGATGGAAGAGGAGCTCTCGCTGACTCGGTCCTATTAAGGTGGATGTTTTCAAAGTTTGGGCCTGGCACTAGGGAAAAAATAGGAAGGACACAGAGGGGAAGTGGAGCCTGAGCGGAGCTGACATGCTTCAAGACCCTCTTCCCCAACCGCGCTGTCGGGGGTCAAATAGCTCTCCTTCCACAGCTCAGTCTGGCCTGGTGTCCAACGTACTGTATCTCTAATAGAGAGAGAGAGAGAGAGAGAGTCGGGGATAGCCGGCCCACACAACTCCACAAACACGCGCGCGCGCGCATTCACATTCTCAAAAAGACACACAAATGCACGTACACACACTGACATACACAACCATGCATGGATGCGTGTCAACACACACTAGTGAGCGTTCATGCGCGCACAGATGCACACAAGTAGTTTTAGCTATGGCGCAGTTAGAAGTGTGAGTCATGTCCAGTAGAATTAGTGTACATAGGTTCCACGCAAGAGCCGTTTGTGCCCCACCGCATCCCCCTCTCCTGGATCAATGCTCTCCCGCTGTCACAGTGCAGTGAACAGGCAGAGGCAGTGAACAGGCGGAGGCAGCCAAGAGAGGCCTGCAAGACCCATAGAGGCACAAAGGCATTGAGAGATGGGGTATGGGGGGGGTGGGGGTTGGAGGGGTCTGCTTGTGTGTGTGTGTGTGTGTGTGTGTGTGTGTGTGTGTGTGTGTGTGTGTGTGTGTGTGTGTGTGTGTGTGTGTGTGTGTGTGTGTGTGTGTGTGTGTGTGTGTGTGCGCGCGAGCTGTTAGTCGTCAGAGAGGGCCGAAAGCAGACACGCTGCACCTTGACCACCTATTATGAAGCTCTTTGCGGCGATGTCAAGTGAAAGCAAGTTAATTGGGTGAAGCTGTAGAGCATGTTAGGGCGAGTGGGTGAGGGCCCGCCGGCTTGACAGTTGAGTGTCAGCGGGACCCAGTCAAGTGTGGCTGAGAGACAGAGCCCTGTCACCGGCCCTAAAGCAGGGCCGCTGGGGCTGTTAGGGAGAGAGACCCCCCCCCCACATACACACACACACACACACACACACAAGCATGCCCCCCCCCCCCTCCCTCGCACATTGACACATACACACAATTACATTGGCTAGCCCCCTCTGGTGCACGCCCACACTCCGCCACAAATGAAAATCACTCTGGAGAAAGTAAGACGATCACCTTTACTTAAGTGGAAGGTTTAACCTCCCCCTGGCTATAAAATACTTTAGTTAAACTGTCCTAAGTTATAGTTATCTTCAATGAACATGAACTATACTTTATATTTGTGTATACTGTATACAGTATACATTAGTTTTTTTTATATAACTGTGACAACTTATTTTTTTACATTTGATTATTGTTGATGTTGTTGTTGTTTTAACCCATATATTTTTTTTAACGTTTTTATTTGTGCCTTGTGCTGTTAATGGTGAATTTAGAGCAGAAATCAAAGAAGAGTTAACACACTCTTATCAACCGTGTCTAGTAGGCTATATATAAATGACTTTGCATTAATTTGATCAAGTTTTAAGTATATCAACAGAAATGCCTAATATCTCCAAGCAAAACTATTTTCTAATTAGTTGTTTTAAAGTTCCATTATTTATGATGTAATTCTAAAATACTTTCTTCTCGATATTATGAGTTGATTGCTCTGCTGTTCAAATAAACAACGGTGAGTCAAATTTGCGATTGTTTAGCGATAGTGGTTTAATAGCATAACATAGGATAACTGCCAAGACCATATTTCCCCCCGGTTATAATTTTTTCAATAACCTTTACGCATTACCAAGAGCCTTCACCGTTTTGAACCTGAGTTCCATTTCAAATGGGTTGATTTTCTCATTTCCACAAATGTATATTCACGAATCTCACTAGAGTGAGAGGGACCTGACAATTTATTGACAATGTTAAAGAGGACATAACCAAATAGGCCCGAAATATTCACTGTTGTTAAGCGATCCCCCAGGGAGGGCTATAGAGCGCCTTTGCAGATAGTGTCGGAGGGTGGCGGGATGCCCATTTATCTTCCTGCAGCTCACATTCAATCTCCATCACACTGTCAGATGGAAATGAGACCCTCTCTTTTGTACCATTCACTCCCCCAGAAGTGCTACTCAGTGCCCCCTCTCTCACTGTGACACAAAGAGCCTAATGAGAGAGGATCGAATGATAGATGAGAAGAAGAGGGATGGCGGTGTTTTACACCATGTTGTGTCTCTGGCTGTAATATTTGTGCCGAGCCGTGTGGGGATGAAGCACGGGAGCAGATCCCCTGCTATGGGTGTCTCAACATACTCAACGGGCCATAATGGAGGCCTTATGAAACTGATGGGCCAGAACACAGTCTCTATTCTGCACGGCACAAAGCATTTGACAAGGTTGTTAGGACTTTGTCCAGCCTACACTCACCGATTATAGGCTCGTTCTGTTGGATTTGGATTTGGATCAGGAAATGCATTAGCATTGAATAGACATTCAGAGCTGTGCCCCCGAGTTCAAATCAATATGTATTGTGTCAAGGAAGGTGTACATGAATTTCCCATTAAGGGAAGAAATAGTCGAAAAGCTGTGAGTGCATGTGATTTATTTTTTATTTTAATTTAGGCCATTGACTAAAAGTATGGGGATGTGTGTGTGTGTGATATATCTGATCAAATCCAACCCTGCAGCTAGACGCAAGCCCTTTGACACTGAAGGAAGCACTCGCCTCAGGGCATAGATATAATTACCTTAATTTGATTATACATGGTAACAGTGCAATATTTACCAAGCAACGCATCTCAACCAAATCACATTGCTTAATTTTAAAGGTTAGAGAGCTCCCGAAACACGCTTTGAGAGAGAGAATTGTTGAGTACGTTTTATTGGAGAAGCACTCTAATTGGTATTTAGCACTTACTGACTGTTTCTTATAAACCTGGCAGTCATCCATAAAGTTTTAACCTGGCGAGCATCACCCAATACCTGCGCATCAACTTAATGGAATCAGTCTAGCTTTTAAAATCGAATTCCTCCAGCATTTGTACCATTGTCCAAATGCTCCCCTCCTGTCTGATTCTTCTTCAAGACTCCCACCTCTTTTACTAACAGCTTTGTAAACTGCTTAAAGGACCATTACTTCCCCCTTACTTCCTCAGTGATAATGGGTGAAATCTGCCCTAAGCGGTCAAGTCAAGCAGTCAAGTTAAAAGGCTATAAGCAGACAAGTCTTGAAAGAATACTATCGTGATAAAATACTTTTTCATTGCATCTGTATAATTCTATTTACCTTTCATATTCCAGATAGGTAATCAATACCAGCAACTACAAATCGACACTGTGAAAAAAGTGAATTCACCCCCTCAGTCCTTTAATTTACAGTATACAGCATGTAGAATCTATTTATATATATATATATATATTATACTTTGAATGGAATATTTTGGTAACACTTTATTTTAGATTACCAAACTACCGTAAGCACAGTGTACCGTGGAGATATCATTTTAATAAGAAGAATTTGTGATAGTGTGATGATAATGGCATCATAAAAGCTCATACTGTGTTGACTTTTATTGACTTGAATTTTCAGGTTTGGTTACATACTAGTTAGTCATTCCAGGTGAAATTCTGAATCACTCCACACTGTCTTTAGGTGAGCTGACAAGTGAGAAGTGAAGTGAAACTTATGTTTCCAAAATATACCATTTTAAAATATATTTTTAACAGGTTAATAACGTCATAATAATTATCATGATATCAATGAGGTTTTATCATGTTATTTAATCATGCTGCTCTAGTACATAATCAGAGATGGGAAGTAACTAAGTACAAATACTTTGTTACTGTACGTACTGTAGTAGGATTTTCAGGTATCTGTACTTTACTGAGTAATTATTTTTCTGACAACTTTTTACTTTTACCCTACATTTTAGCAGAAATATCTGTACTTTCTACTCCTTAAACTTTCAAAACAGGCTAGTTACTTTAGTTATAAATAATGCACAACAGACAGACTGTCTCTCTCTCTCTTGTCGCACATCCAATCATCATCATCTATTTAAAATTGCCCTATGGGCAGGCGGTGGTTAGTCACGATTTTGCGGGCTGTGTCTATTTATGACATCAGCGATGTCATAAATCATGGATTGTGATGTCATCAGTGATGTCACTTGGGCAATTGTGATGTCATCAGTGATGTCACTCGAGCAATTGTGATCTCATCAGTGATGTCATAAATCCTTCCTGGCTGAGGCTATATAAGTGGTGGAAGACGCAAGACGGAAAACCATAAGAAGAAGAAGCTGCTGCTTGCGTACGATAATTTCCCTCCAAAAATGATAATTTTGACCCTCAGGTACGATAATTAAACATTTCCCACCTGGCAACACTGACAATACCTTCTGTTTGAGACACAGCATACAAGCCGGTGTGGTACAGTGACAGATCTGAAGGAATGGCTGTTCGACCAGGGCATGGCGACAGGCGGCTCCATGATGCCCTCAGGGCAGGATACCTGGACGAAGAGGGCAGATCAATGAGCAGTGTATTTGTGGGTGTTGGAACCCTCTGGGGCTCGCAGCCTACCGGGGTCATGCTGCCTGTGTGGACTACTTGATCACACAGGGAGCACAGGTAGACCTAGCTGACAAGTGGAACCACACGGCTCTCTTCTATGCCGTGTGCTGCAGTCACCTGGACTGTGTCCGGATCCTCCTGATGCCGGGCCGACCCTAACAGAAGCATACGCAGCTCACACAGCCCTCTCTACATCAGTGCTCTAATGGACCACCTGGACTGCTTCTGCCTGCTGGCGTTCTGACCCGTGACATGGCTTCTCTCTTGCTGGAGGAGGTGCTAAATAACAGGTGCAACATGGCCTTCGTCCAGCTGCTGCTGGACCACGGTCCTGACCCGGCCCTGGTGACCACAGAATGGGCGGATCCCAACGCTCTCAGTCTTTCTGGAGGCCAAGAGATGTCCTCGCAGTCTGGCCCATATGTGTCGGATCCAGATCCGCCAAGTGCTGGGCACACATCGCCTCCAGGTCCACTCCCTACCACTAACACAAGTGATGAAGGACTTTGTGCTCCACCAAAACTGACTATTTATTTTCATGTCCTAGATTTAGTTCTTCAATCAAATCAAATCCAGGTCCAGAGATTAAATACCACCAGCATACACCACCTGTAGCCAATCCTATAGTACTATAATTGGAGAGCGATAATTGGTGTGTCCGTGTGTGCTTGGTTCATCGTCTCCAGAGTCTCCACCCCAGAAATTCTGTTTATCTTAATATGACGTGAGGTTCAGTTAGCTTTGCACAGGAACAGCCGGGAGAAATACTTTTTTACTTTTATACTTTATTACATTTCAGAGCCTGTCATTTTTTACTTTTACCTGATTAAACAAGTTGAATCAGTACTTCTACTTTTACCAGAGTCTTTATTTAGACAAGTAACTGTACTTCTACTTAAGTAAAGAAGGTGTGTACTTTTCCCAACTCTGTACATAATATAATAATAATTACATGCCACATGGCCTAATCCATAATTAGAAATATGTGCTATTCCTGTTCCCTTAATTATATAACAATTTCTATTAAGACAGTTCATTGAAGATAATTAAACAAAAGGTATGACCATCTCACATGAGACTACTATCTATTTTCCAGAATCTGCGGTAATTGTAAAAAAAAACAAAAAAACAGCTAAGTTTTGGGGTCTAATTTTTCAAAGTTCCTAACAAAGAAAAAAGGGGGTGAGAAAATCAATAAGCCATTTTAGTCTCTATCTATCAAAGAGGATTCCTTCTTGTCTGTTTTAAAGTGGGGATGTGGCACTTTAATAGGATAGCGCGAGGCTGTTTGAAATGTATGCCAATGATTCCTGTCATTTCATGGCAGGCCCGGCCATGGTTCACTGAACGCCCACTTCTCCCCTGTCAGCTCGACTGAAGACAAGCATTTAGTTGCAAACTTTGAGCAGGTTGCGCAAACCAGAAATGATGTGACTGCTACTTCCAATCCCCATCCCTCGCCTTCATGCTGCAATGTCACCGGCGGTCAAAGGAGGCGAGGAGGAGCCCACATCGCTGATTTCACTGAGGAACATGCTGATTTAGTAAAAGGCCTGAAGCTGAATAGACAAGAGGAGGGGAGAGGGGAGGGATGACAAGAGACAAGAGGCTAGGGGAGAAGTGTACCACAGGGAAAATAAGAGGAAGTCAAAGGTTATCAGTTGACCTTTCGTGCCATATTAATTCCCAGGATAACTGCTCTGATAAGTCTGTCGTCATCATATTAATTAAGCCTGACTCCATCTTGCTTTGTTTTGTACCACTCTCTCAACGCTTACGTTTTTTCCCCGTGTGCACAGGACTACATACCTAGCTGTTATTTCTCATGCATGGCCAGCGTCAATTTCCACAGATTGACTTAGTGTCCTATCCAAACACTTTCACCAATCCCTATGTCCTTAGACCGGGCCGTCCCTGGCATCTCTTTGTCTGCGGTAAGTCAGTAGCAGCTAGCCGCGCTGGCTAGCTGACAGTGTGCGCGCCTCAAGGCCACGGCCCTGTATTTTCTGCCTTGTAGCACACCAAAGTAAAAGCGCTTGTCAGGCCGAGGTGTCTGTGAGCTGACAAGATGCCCCAGTGACATTTCAGCTCGAAAGAGCAAGTGTCTTGCAACCGAGTGGTCAAATATCAGAGAATAGGTCAAGCAGGGCGGAGCTGAGTGCTATCCGGAAGGCCAGTCTCCACCAAACGCCAAACGCCCCCTTGACTTTGACAAGTGGGGCGGCTGGGGGAGGGGGGGGGGGGTCAGTCGGGGCGGCAAAGGGGCGGCTGTGCGACGGAACAAAGTGGTGTTCTGTAGGGCATGGCCGGACAGTGTGTACCTTATTGGCTTCAAAAGGGAAAAGACAGTGACATTGATTAATCTTCTTAACCCCCTTGAACATGGGCAGAGTGGTGGGGAGCTGGGAGTGGAAGAGGGGGGTTGGCAGCCCCATAAGATGGGCCACTCCAGTGGTTTGTACGGAGCATGGCCCCCTGAAATGTATTCTGACATTCATTAGAATATCTTTGACACCCATCATGGGGGGAGCCAGGAAGGCGAGAGGAGTGAGAGGAGTGTCTCTAGTGATCTCAGTCACCCCCAAATCTGGCTGCTTTAACCCTAGATTACACCTTGTGGTTTCACCTTGCCAGTAGAACAATGGCACAAGAAGTACGATGGGGCACAAATGCCATGTGTTGGTGAGGCACACCTCTGGTGGCCATACACACCCACGCATATGAGATGCACAGAATTTTCAATGCCATTAAGAAGCATACAGTCCAGTACATGCCACTGCATATAGAAACTAGATGGGAGGGCGTGTCAATCTTATACGGTGTAATTGCTGCTCTAAATACATGATACCTTCTTCAGTACTTCATGCCTTTGTGTTTTTTGTTCTGTTTTGTTGAATTTTAATGGGAACAGAAAAAGAAACAGAGAGAGCGAGAGAGAGAGAGAGAGATAGAGAGAGAGAGATAGAGAGAGAGCATGTGTCAAAGTCTTGACAGCCATCAAGGCAATACGGCGGTGCTGACATAAATATTTAACACTGAGGGGCAACCTACAGCATGTCATGTCACGGCCGTGATTAGGGTGAACGGTGACCCCCTCTCATATAACATGGTTTCAGTTTGGGGGGTGGGGGGGGGGGGGGGGGCATGTGTCAGGGCTTCATAGGATCCCTTTAACCCTCATTAGCATAAAGCCATTCCTATGGAACAGTGTTCCCCCCCTGGCCTCCACTCCCCACCTCCCTACTCTGCATCTCCAGGTAGTGCAGTAGCCTTGCAGAACGGTCCTGAGACCAGGAGATCAGGCCTGTTCAAAGTGTGTGTGTGACTGTGTGTGTGTGTGTGTGTGTGTGTGTGTGTGTGTGTGTGTGTGTGTGTGTGTGTGTGTGTGTGTGTGTGTGTGCGCGTGCGTGCGTGCGTGCGTGTGTGTCATTCTACTTGACATCAGACCTCTAAGAGCCCGATGGCTTAGGTCTCGGGAGAAGACCTGTTTATCATTCAGTTGACATCATTTGGTTGTTTCTCATCGATTGGCTCAAAAATGTTTTTCCAGCGTTGTGTCATTGTTTGCGGGCCGTCAAGGGTGATCCCCCCCTGTGAAGAATTCCAACCTTAATTGGAAATAAATCCATACGTGGAACTTCACTCACACACCACCAGATCACAGGACCTTGAAGAAACAATTAGAAAGCGAGAGAGATAATCAATGGCACAGCATCGCTACTGTATGAAATGTCACCGCGATGAAAACAATATGGCCCCGTTGTATCAACATTTATTAGTGGCTTCATCATCGATATTATATGACTATAGATGGGTCACCGCAGGCTCCACCAATTCTAACAAACGGTAGCAGCAAGTCTCCTAAATGGGCGTGGTCAACCATTGACTCAGACCTGCCGAAAGTCTCCTAAGTGGGCGTGTCCGTGGAAAACCATGGGCAAAACCCACGCGACAAAATGACAGGAAGTGAGTTGAAGTTGGGCCGTCTTGCTTGAATCCCATCGTCTTTGGCTTTATTTCTGGGAGAAACTTATGAAGGTAATAAAGAACAAATAAAAATAGCACAAAGGGCATGACAATGGCAACGTGGCCCAGTTTAACTTGAGCCAACAACAAAAAAAGTACACGCATACAAATTGAACCTCATTAATAGTGTGCAGTGAGCCTCAGCTGAAGAATCATCAGGCCACTTTAGCAGCCAGCTTATTCCAACTTCTCTTGACCCTTTAGCCCTCCAGTGTTTATCAGATGCTTCAAAGCACAGCACATCGTTTTTAATCATCCATTTAAAATGCTTGAATGATAATAGGACTAGCTGACACAATCATATACTATTATGCATTCTCTAAACACACTCACAAGGGGAGAGGGAGAGGGAGAGAAAGAGAGAGAGAGAGAGTAATGAGCTTGCTTTTTTTCTGAATTCTTCCATTCAAACAGGCCACAGCTGCATACAGTAATGTTGGAATTTATTCAAGGTTTATGGGGTCAGGCCTCCCTCCTGTACGTCAACACGCTCATCATACTAATATATTAACCTCAGATATGGATTGGTAGCACTAGTTGCCCCAGAAGGAAAATCAGAGTAAATTGAGGATACCAACAAGTAGACATAACTTTTAGTCAGCAATTACCAAAGGAACTTAAACATTATAGAAGGAGGAGGCATGGATAGAGGAGACAGTATCGTATAATATGGCCAAAGTTTGGTGTGTGTTTTGGTTAACGACTAAATTGTTACTGAAATACAAAGTGATTAATTTCTCTTACTGTGATGATCACTATGAGAGATATTCTTCCATGGTAAAAAAAAAAAGTTGTCGGCAATAAAGTGAACACAATACAGTATTGCAAACAGGATAAGTTGTCTATGTAAACTCTAGAAAATCCTTGTTGATTTGATAACAAGAGATTGTTTGTGTTATAGCCACAGAAGTAAGTCAGAAGCACTTGACGCTATCAAATCTACTTGCAGCGCCTGGGAGGTCCCTCCTCTTCCAGTAGGCTGGGCTGATAGCTCTTCCGCTAGACGACATATTACACCAGCGCTGTGGTGGTGCCTGCAGGCTCCATCTCTCCAGGTCTTTGTTCAGTCACAAATCATCCTGTGCATGCGCTCCCTTAAGTGCATCGCTGTTTGTTAAGTGCCCAGACCATGGAGCATGGAGCGTGGTGTTAATCCAATTTGCCCTTAACATTTTCTTTTTTTCCCCGAGCAGTTGCCATGTGGTTGGCTGGTTAAAGGGGGATAGTGACACACCTGGGAGAAAAGAAAAGAACTCCCAAGATCCAGGGAGAGAGGGTGAACTTGAAACAAACAACACGAGAGGGGATGAAGATGGGCTCTGAGTGCTGTTACCTGTCCCTGTAGTCATTCACACACAAATGTGCATGCACACACGCACACGCACACACACACACACACACACACACAGACGCGCGCACACACACATTCAGACACCCACACGGTCACACGTAGTGGGAGACAAAATTGTCTGATTAAATTTTCATGCGAAGCCTTTTTAGGCCAGCCCTATTGTCTTCCCCATTAGAGTCTCTGGGATATTGGGATGTCTCCAGTGAACGGCGACAATGGAAGGGCCTCCTCTACTTTCCTCTCCGCCTCTCTCTAGCCGGGAGACGGAAGTGCGATGTTATTATTATTTCATGCCTCAGAAGAGGCCGACGCTCACTTGAAGGCCTGGTCACAGCAGTGGAGCATCCTGCTCGGAGAGATGCTCTGAGTGCACACACACCATTGTTCACTTCGGCGCCATTTTCTTACATGCTCCTGAGCGGAAGAACGGCGTTGTTATTTCAGCCTTGTTTCGCATGGTAAGACAAGAAAGGCATTTGGTCCTCCAGAAGAGGTCAAAGGTGAAAGGCAAGGTAATGGACAAGCTAACTATGAAATCCTGTTCCCAATCAGGGCCCCGCACATGACAACATTTATTTTCCAAATTAAAGTAGAAAAGAATTAATCATTTTACAGCAAGTTTGGAGGAGAATGTATCAATTATTTCACAGTCCCAAGAGGGCAGAGGCTGCCATATTCCTTAGATTTACAAGGATAGGCACTACTGCACAGGTTGAATGGCTTATGATGAAACTTTTTCATTTGTTTGCTTGTTTTTGTCAATTAATTTTGTCCAATTGTCCCTTCTCCATCTCTGCAGAACAAATAACCTACACACACTCTCCATTTCTCATGAATATCTGGAAGTAAGCACCCCCCCCCCCCCCACACACACACACACACACACACACACACACACACACACACACACACACACACATACTCTCTCTCTCTCTCTCTCTCTCTCTCTCTCACATACACACACACACACACACACACACACACACACACACACACACATACTCTCTCTCTCTCTCTCTCTCTCTCTCTCTCACACACACACACACACACACACACACACTGCACTGCTTAGAATCAGTTGTAAGCAGACAGGTAATGAGCGTTAAAGCCCAATGTCCACCAGATGTGATACATGGCCTGCAGTAGGATGACACAGCGATGCCCTATATAATATATAATATATATAATATATATATATATAAGCCCTATAGAATATCACTAACATTCTGAGTGAACCCTGACAGTCATCTGGGAGTCACCAGGACTCCCTGGAAGAACAGATCTTGTATCTCAACCTTTCCTGTATAAATAAAGGATCAATAAAATAAGATAAAATAACAAATTTGAATTGATAGAACTATAGTACCTCCTGGTCCTCCTCGTGATATGCTTCATTCATTCATGCATTCATAGTGCTCAACAGTGGATGGCTATTGCTGATGAGGTCAAGAGGAAGTAAGCACCACCTCATTGAGAGCAGGCTGAAGGCACTTTCCCATCACCACCATCTGGGAACGAGTCGCTCGGGAAGCTGTTTCAAAGGGCCGGGATTTTCAAAAAAATACCTGGCAGGTGATTGGATAAACCATCTGTCTATCACGTCTATCATGGGGTCGCTCTCGCTGTTGTCACACCTAAATCCCACCCATAGCTGCTTCATAGGATGCTGATTGGTGCGAACCACTGGTGGTTCAGATTCAAACCAAAAGATTGGACCATGGCAAGATGGATTTGTCGTGTGATCATGATCTCATGATCTCGCGAGAATCCAGCTGCCTCGCAAGGTTACTAGCAAGGTACACAAATACGCAAAGCGGCATGGCTTACAATTCAGGCAGGCGTAGGACTATGATACATTCATGTGAATAATGATTTGATAGATGTTAGATTGTAGCTATTAAGCTAACCAGCTACAACTTGATATCTTGCTTCAGCTCTCAAGAAAGGCGGTCGCTTTTCCTCTCTCTCCCTCTCACCTTTCCCTCTGCCTGCAACACCACCTACCCTCTCCCCCCACCCAAACCCCCCACCTTGTCCATAGCTCTTGCATCCCCCCCCCACCCCCCCCACCCCTTTCCTCTGATACATCCAACTGGCGCTGTATGCTGACAGCATAGCCACTTGCGTTTGTTGACGAGCTAGTTTGCAACGGGGCGCTGCGCACGCGGCGACTCGGCAGAAGGGAGTAGATGGTCTTTTGGAATCTGTACATATTGCAACAAATGTATATGTATTGTATAATATTGAAGTGTGCCTTTATTACTTTTCAAACTAGTAATAATGTTACTATAATTCTGAAGTGTGCCTTTATTACTACTTTCAAACTAGTAATGATGTTGTAATAACCACTACTGCCTGATGTAAACCAAAGTGCCCTTCTGGGACATGTATTAAAAATGATTGATTGATTGATTGATTGATTGATTGATTGATTGATTGATTGATTGAGCTGTGATAATCCTAGTCAGCCAGTGTGAAAGAAGCCATTCATCTCTTTGTCAGCTGCCTGGCTGAGGTACATCAACAGAAATGTTTAGGGCCTACGTAGGTGGAAGTATTGTGACTGAGCTCTTAATCAACTCTAACCTTGGTGAATCATCCAATCACCTGTCAGGTATTTTTTTTTTTTGAACGCGCCTGCCTTTTTCGAAACAGTTTCCATAGATGCCGTCTGCCTTCTGTGTAACAAAGCATCTGGCAGTGTCAGGTTCAATCAACCCCCCCAAACCAAAGAAATCACAAACACATCAAACAACATCTTTATTTGATCAACTCTGTTTGGGCCGCAGTAGCTCAGGAGGTAGAGCTGGGTATTGGAAGGTTCCCGGTTCGAGGCTGGCTCCTCCGGGGCTGCGTGTCAATGTGTCCTTGAGCAAGACACTGAACCCCTAACTGCTCCCAACAGGCAGTCAGCACCTCGCATGGCTGCAGACAGATGCTGTCACTGTGTGAATGTGCGCGTGAATGGGTGAATGTAGACATTACTGTAAAGCGATTTGAGCGGTCGTCAGACTGGCAAAAATCCAGTACATTTACCATTTAAGCGAACTCATTCCAAGATAGCTACTATAAGAGTGGCTTTAATTTGCCATTTTGAATCACATCCTTTGTTGTCGCAAAGACCGAATGTAATTTCTCGCTGCTTGAAATCTTTGTGACCAAGCCTTTAGTGTAAGAGGCCTTTTTCACATCAGCCATTTTGTGTCTAAAAGGCAGGAAGTAGCACAGGTGCACCAAAACATTAATTAGGGTTTCCAAGTCCATTCAGGTGTTCCAGTGCTGGGGCCCTAATTAGAGAGTTGGTTTCACCTGTGCTTACCCTGCCTTTTAGCCACAAAATGGCATCTGTGAAAAAGGCCCATTGTTGACTTATAAATGTATGTATCCCTCCAGAACCTTTCAGCAGCCGCAGTCTGGGGTATTGGGATTGTTGGGTGTCTGGGCATTCTGAAGACATCTGAGGGTATAATTAATGAAAAATAGACTAGCTGTGACCTTTGAGCGAAGTGATTGACACAGACAGGCAGTTACCATCTTTTAACCTTCACAAAATGTCAGCATAAACCTAAACTGTGGCGAGGCCTGCTGACACCTGTCCTCTCCTCCGCTCCTTTCCTGGCCTATACGCCACAGTGTGAGTCTCCCTGTGTTCACTATCACCATATTGATTTGTTTGTGAGGAGGCTGTGGTGCGCATTAAATATTCACAGCTTGTTTTTTCCCTTTCACCCTCACTTTATTCTAAAAAGCAATTTGTCTCCCCGCCTCTCCATACGTCACGTTCTGCTTACAAGTTGTAGGCACAAGAAGGCGAGTCCTTTCCACCATTCATTTTTTTAAATCTCTATTCTTTTGAATCTCTAAATCCCTTTATCTCCTTTGGCAGTTGGTTCATTTTTGTCTGGAGCAGTGCTTCAAATAATAATGTGCATAGAGGCCCCTCGCACTTACACTTCTGATAACTATCACTGTCGGTGCTGCTACTCTGTACTCGGAGGTGCTTCATGGGAGGACTCTCCTGTCCACCCTTGTAATTGATTCATCGGATCATGTTAGATTCCCCCCCCCCCCCTCTCACAGTGAAGATATCAAAGACTGAAGATATCACAGCTAGAGTCAACTTCATCCACACTTCTGTCATCCGAGTCAAAGTTTCCTCATATTGATTTCGGAGGGCGGCGAAACTTTTCTCTCTCTCTCTTTGTTTGTTGTTTTGTTTTCGACAGAACATTGTTAAAAACGGCGGAAAAGTAGCCGAGGCAGATTAAAGTGCTCTTTCTCCCCCCCCTCCCCCCCCCTCTTTCTTTCTCATTCTTAATTCCGATGTTCCCAGCGGAGCGGAGACTGAAGTCTCTGCTGCCGTCAAAGTGATTCGGTGTGGCTGCGGACGTCTTCAGCGGCTCCTAATTTCACGCGAGTAGCTGAAAGGATGCGTTTGCGTTTATTTGCGCCTTTTATGTCGGAAAAGCTTCAAAGGCGTCCCTCTCCTCTTCACCGATCGTCGGTGGCAGATGCCGCACCCTGGGAGAGAACGGGAATCACTATCTTTCTTTCTGTATTTGCTCTCTGTCTGAAGATGAAATACACCACACACACAACCCCCCTCCCCCCCCCCCCCCGCCAAAATAAAAGAGCATGTAATTGATATAGAGAGGGCTGCAGGTGAGGCGCGTCCGTTAATATGTTAATGTGATCCTCCTGTTGGGTGTCTCCGACCCCCTGAAGATGGGCAGTAATCAGTTTGTTCCTGTCTGCTGGCTTTCTGGGAGGGGAAGGCGGTGCTAATCACAAGTGGCGTAGCCCTCGCAGATGCCAGGCAAAGGGGAGGGGGGGGGGGGGGGGTGAGATGACACCTCACCCATTTATTACCTTCAAATCTCTCTAGGCCAAAGCCCAAGCTACTGTACAGTACCACCCATCTGAACCAAATCTGCCAAATGCCAGCCTGGAACTTGGCATCAAAGAGAGACCTCTTGGAATTGAGATGAACACTGTTTTGCCTTTGTGCTGAACTTGTTTTTTTTCGTCTTCCTCTTTTGCATATAGCTACTTTGCATATACACATTTTTATGATAATTATTCTTTCTTTCTTTTGTCTACCATAGACTCACCAAAATGTGTTCATTATTGAAATGATTATACTGTCCATGTAAACAATATTTAAAAGCTAAATGGCAAATATTTGTATGAAACTAGATAGGGATTCTGATGCTAGCTAAGCATGTTACTGTACATGCTTGTGACCAAATCACAGCCATGGTGTTATTTATCAATGTACCTAACCCTATGTCGTTGTGTTGTGTTATTGATCAATGTACCTAACCCTATGTAGCCATGGTGTTATTTATCAATGTACCTAACCCTATGTCGTTGTTTATATTTAGAGTGCACTATTCAAAATACTAAACCCCAGCAGCTCTTGGTTGTTAGGCCATGGCCCCCTAATAAGTTTTGTAATGGAGCCTCACATGATAGCTTTGACCTTTTGGTGTAACTAAACTGCCCTTTCACCCATAGACATTCACCTTTGACCCTCACCCCTGTCATTCTCAATAGTGCCAGTACAAGTTATGAATTTACTATTGATTATGTCTTGACGTAAAGACATCCAGATATTGAGCCCTAGTCAATTCTGCGCACTGCGTTGATTGGGTGAGAAATTATATATTAAGGTACTATCTGTATAATATGTTTGGGAAACCATAATAAGCATCCATATAATGATAATTCTATGGCGAATTCAAATGTGTGACTCAAACCAACACTGAAATTCTGACACAAGTGAAATGAGGTAGCTGCAATTTTAAATCTTTTCACAGATTTAAGACTGGTAGAGAGGCAATAACGGAACTTTCCATTTGCCTGCTTATTGAATTGTTTTGTACGCCACTATAGAGGCCATGATGATGCACCCATGTCTCAGTCGTGCTGTGAAGAACAATGCAAAACATTTTTGTAAATGTAAAAAGGAGTAATGGAGTGGTTCCTCTCTCTCTCTCTCTGTCCATCCATCTGTTTGTCACTCTACCAGTCTTACTCTCTGATGTCTTTCCGTGGCGGTGTGCAGTGGTGGAGTCATTTGAACGCTATGTATCGGCAGTTGCATGTGTGTGCGGCGCGCACGTGAGTCGCGCACGCAGGACCGGGCAGTAAAGGTCAGTGCGATGAGTTCAGGAATGACAGGAAACAATGGACCTTCCCGGGTCCAGTAAATTAACCCATGTCACGGGCTGCCCATTGCTACTGATCAATACTGAACACTTTGCTTTCAGAAAATGAGGGTCATCCTCCTTGGGCCGCAGCCTCCCAGGGGACGGACAGGAACGCTGATAAAACAATCACCATAAAGAGGTTCCAGACTCACAGCGAAAGAGTGAGTGCTAGAGGCTCCTCCAGTGTCAGTTTGTGAGCTAAGAGCCACGCGCTCCCCTCCCCAACCCCCCACCCCTACCACCGCCAGCCTCACTCTGACAGGGGCACGGTCGATAAAGTGGATTTGAGATATAAATGTTTCCCAGAGCCCTCTCCATCACTTGGAGACACCTGCAGGCCGGGGGTGCGCGGTGACACAGAGGGAGGTAACCGCTCCGGCGTCTGTGTGGCCCTCCCCGAGCGGCTTGTTTACAAGGCAGTCCCAGCGCTTCAGCAGAAACGCAGCCTTGCACAGAGCTTCGAGCACGGCTCGTAATCTCCCGGCGCTTTGCTACTTACTTTTATCTCCCGCCGAATTTTTCCCCGCTGTAATTGAAGAGCGAGGAAAATCCTCGGAGAACAAAATGTCTTGAAACCTGAAAAAGGAGACACCGCTTTCCAAAGTGGCACAACCGTTTTACCCAGCAGTGCCTTCTTTTTTCCACTTTTTCAATTCACCCACCATCTCCCATCGCGCTCTTTCTTTCATCTCTGTAGTTTAGTGTTCACATCACAACAGTCTACTTTGATCATTTTCTCCACACTGGTGGCCTGGTATCAATACTATCTTCTGCCGCCTTCCAAGCTGAAAATGCACACACTCTCTCTCTCTCTCACACACACACACACACACACACACACACGCGCGCGCGCGCGCGCGCGCACAGTAGATACACACTCAGCTGCCGATGCCTCCTGACCTCAGCTTGCGGTGGCCGCTGGCTGCCCAGAGCATATTAAAGGCTTAGATAAAGAGAGCTGGAGACTGGTTGGGGCTGTGGCCCATCGGCCCGGAGAAAGTGCTTGGAGCAGCAGATGTAGCGGCGGCTCAGGGAGCCCTTTTTCCATTAGGAGTCCTTTCCAGGTCCACCCTCAGCCGGTGACAAAGTGGTCTCCGCGTCTTCATTTTCTGCTGATCCCGTGTGAGCCGGAGGGGAGGGGAGGGGCGGGGGGGGGACGACACTGTCATCAGTTACTGCTGCCGCCGCCCCCTAATTGCAGCCAACTGTCGATGCGTGCATTTGGACCTTTTTCAGGCCTACATTATTTATTGGGAGAAAAATATTGTATTGATTTTGGATGGCACGGTGAGGTATAAGTGATGTTGCTAAAGAGCTGACAGGACACTCTATAAACTTTTATAACACAGTGTCATAGCCGCACTTTGCCGACATAAAATTAACACGCTTGAATATGATGTCGAGCAGAGGAGGACTGCATTGCGGGGGAATCACAAATGTGAGTGCGCCGGTCCGCTGCTGGATTTCACCCTCTCTTGACTCTGTGGCGCCCCTGCTGGTGGCGAAGTAATCTGTCGATGACACCAAGGCTTCTGGCTGAGCAAAGCCGCAAACAATAGCATGCATTGACTTACACAGAGAAGCATTACATTTGCATGGTTCACTTGTATTAGTTTGTGGTCATGATGCTCTGCCCATAGCCTGTACCACCCCAAGATGTCACTGCAATTCATTTGTGGTGACTTGCATCTTGAGGGTGAATGTGGTGTAACACCTTGATGGAAATCTTTCTTTTTCTTTTTCTTTTTTCAAATAATTTTTATTCAGTTTTCAAATTAGGCAAAAATATTTGTCTCAGCTTGATACCAAATACCATGCAGTAAGATGTATAAACCAAATACCATGCAGCAACATGTATAAACCAAATACCATGCAGCAACATGTATAAACCAAATACCATGCAGCAACATGTATAAACCAAATACCATGCAGCAACATGTATAAACCAAATACCATGCAGCAACATGTATAAACCAAATACCATGCAGCAACATGTATAAACCAAATACCATGCAGCAACATGTATAAACCAAATACCATGCAGCAACATGTATAAAAATACCATGCAGCAACATGTATAAACCAAATACCATGCAGCAACATGTATAAAAATACCATGCAGCAACATGTATAAACCAAATATCATGCAGCAACATGTATAAACCAAATACCATGCAGCAACATGTACTGTATAAACCATATACCATGCAGCAACATGTATAAACCAAATACCATGCAGCAACATGTATAAACCAAATATCATGCAGCAACATGTATAAAAATACCATGCAGTAACATGTATAAACCAAATACCATGCAGCAACATGTATAAACCAGATACCATGCAGCAACATGTATAAACCAAATACCATGCAGCAACATGTATAAACCAAATACCATGCAGCAACATGTATAAACCAAATACCATGCAGCAACATGTATAAACCATACACCATGCAGCAACATGTATAAAAATACTATGCAGCAACATGTATAAACCAAATACCATGCAGCAACATATATAAACCAAATACTGTACCATGCCGCAACATATATAAACCAAATACCATGCAGCAACATGTATAAACCAAATACCATGCAGCAACATGTATAAACCAAATACCATGCAGCAACATGTATAACTAGACACCAAAAGGCACATTTGATTAATTTGATGAAATCAGCTACATTACAGCTAATAACGACTCTGGGTTGAAGTATAAGGAGAGCACGTCAGCCTTTTTGCATTAGCACTTTGGCTGACTGGTTAGTGTTTTCGACTCTGGAATGGGAGACCCGGGTTCGATTCCCCCCTGTACTGTTTTATAGGTTTCAGAATACGGGTGGCCATGAGTTCATCGGAGGTGCGTTCCATGAGTAAGCATGCATCTAGCAAGCTGAAGTGCAGGGATGTGCTTCCCACAGGGGGAGGCAGTGAGTAAGCATGCGTCCAATAAGCTGAAGTGCAGGGATGTGTAACAACCCGGCTTTTTAGTATAAGGAGAGCACGCTGGCCCTTGGCCATTGGTATTGTCCCTTTGCCGTCTGGTTACTGTTTGACTTTGGAATGGGAGACCCGGGTTCGATCCCCCCTGTGCTGTTACAACGGTGGCCAGCAGGTAGTGCTGTACAGTTAGTAAAAACCTCATTCTCCGAGACCTCAAGAGATGCTCTAGGGACAAATGCTAGCGCTCATGGGCTTTAGCCTCCTTGCTAGAGCGTCTGCCTCCTATGCTGGAGCTTCCTGCTTCGATCCCCAGCTTATCCATCTACACTAAATGGGTAGTTTTGGTGCGAGTTGCTGAGATTTGGAGATGTCAGCCGTAGAGAGGTCCACAGACATTTTTGTGAGCAGTTTCATGTAGGAACTATTTTCCTTTGACCGAACTACACCCGCCAGCCCATAGCTAGCTGTTGAAGCTAAACTACCGAACTGAACTACACCCGCTAGCATCCGGTCGGAAGAAAGTCCTTCCTAAAGTGCTCACAACAAGGTCTGTCTGTGGAGTCTGGAATATCTTGAGTACCCGGGGTATGATTTATGGAAAGAGATATTGCAATTGAATTCGAGAGAAGGCTATGGCCGATATCTCCAAAACTCAGCAACTCACACCAAAACAATCTAGATGGATGAATACCATAAGACTAGCACTACAGGTAAGAGGAAAAATATGTATTTTTGATTTTTGGGTGAACTTTCCCTTTAACCAAGTTTTAGTTGCCTAACCATAAGACAACACAAGTTGTTGCTGTCAAAAAATGACAAAAAAGGTGGCATCCCATGCTGTCAAAAAATGATGAAAAAAGGGTGCCCAGTGCATTCGCTAAACTCAGTATTTGAAGATTTGGGAGAATGAGAATCTGTTGAAATGGACCACTCTACTCACTCACTCTATGTCAAAGTCCAGAATTTTCCCAAGCCTGCTTTGGCAACAGGCAGGACAGACTGCACCCAAAAAAAGATGCAGAAACTTTTCATTCCATTCACTTCATTGTTGTTCAAACATACAAATTCTAATCAATTTAATTTAATTTAATTTCCTGAAAAATGGCTCTTAGAAATAATTTTGAGAAGTGCAAGACAAGTGAGCAAATCATTGAGATGTGTCTGGCAGTGCTCATTGCTTGTCTGTGTATCATTCTTATTTTAAAACTTTGTCTGGATTATGTTGAAGGCAACGCTGGCTCACCCCACAGGGTCATGGAGAGCATGAGTGCAGTACAGCAAGTGCTACACTTTGACATGGAGTCCATTTCTGAGACATGCAAAATTGACTTTTGCAACTTCACTGTCCAGTTTTTACATACTGTATAGCCTATCTTCTTTGCGTATACTCATGGAGTAAGGCATCACAGCAGAACCCGTTTTTGACAAGCTGTCTCTTGCCATGTCGTCAAAATGTCCTCCACAAGTTTTCTCATTGAGAGTGAATGCGTGTGTTCAGTGTTTCGCTGTCACGCCATAGTGTCAGCAACAAGCAACATGTGAACGTTCAACTTGAAATGGGATCTGTGCCTGGAAATGTATTCATTAATTTATTTGTTTAATCAAGAGCGGCTGTTATGCTTTGTCTGCCCTGCTTCAAAGTGTTTCACAAAACAATTGCCCACCTCTCAGGAATCCAGCATTTCACAAAGCTGTTTTATAACGCTTTCATCAAATGTGAGATGTAAAAAGTACATTTATAATCAGGAGAGAATGGAAAATGGAAAAAAAATATATATATTATTTTTGCTGTGCACAGGGTATAACCTAATATCAATTAGCTTACAAATTATGTGAAGCAACGGGGAAAAAAGAGTGTGTTATTTTATGAAACAGAGCAGATTGGATTTACAAGCACGTCAGCGTAGATTTTTTCTAATCACGTTTTTTTCGGATTTCCCCTGTTTTCTCCCCAATTGTACTGGGCTATTGGCCAATTCCCCCTGCTATCCCAGTTGTTGCTCCACCCCCTCTGTCGATCTGGGGAGAGTTGTAGACTAGCACATGCTTCCTCTGATACATGTTAGTTGCCAGCCTTTTTTTCACCTGACAGCGAGGAGCTTCACCGGCAGGACATAGCGTGTGGAAGGATCACACTATTCCCCCAGTTACCCTCCGCCCGAACAGGCGCCCCCGACCGACCAAGAGGTGGCGCTAGTGCAGTGACCAGGACACATATCCTTAATCCGGACATATTCCCACCCGCAGACACGGCCAATTGTGCCTGTATGGACGCCCGACCAAGCCAGAGGTAACACAGGGGCTCGAACCTGCGACCCTCGTGTTGGTAGGCAGGGAATCTACAGTACTGCTACACTACCCGGACGCCCAGCATTCATATGATCTAAATTCATCACTAAGCTCCTCAGCTTGGCGCCTGTTGTATGTCAGTCTGCTAGCTTGCCATTCCTTAGCAGTCTCCATTCCCTCTTATTCCCTCCAGTTTGAGACACATTAAATGTATCTTTTTATGACCCCTTTGCACTGCAATGACCTCATTACCTGCAGAGGCGCTCTCCTAAACTCCTACTTGAAGTGCCTGTGAGCACATTAGAGCTGTTTAGTGGTGCAGGGGCAGTACGCCACAGGGCCTGCAGGGGCAGTACGCTACAGGGCCTGCAGGGGCAGTACGCCACAGGGCCTGCAGGGGCAGTACGCTACAGGGGCCTTGTATTGGCACCGCTCGTGGGCACTCCAGGAGTCCGAGGAACAGTCCATACATTAGGGATGCTACACTGCATATCGGCGATCAGGCCAAGGTTTCTAATGAAACACATACATGTGGAGGGTGACACGCATAATCCAACTCTAATCTTTTTAGACATTTTAACAAGGCTGACAAGTCATGTAAAATCAAAGTCGGGAACCCCGCTATAAAATACTGCATCTAATAGTCAGCGCAGGTTTGTAAAAAGAAAAAGAAGAAGAAGGAATCACATTGTTACTGAACACATAACTGTTTGCCAAACTACCACTTTCTTTTGTTTTTACAATTGTTTTCAAATAAAACAGGCCGGCTTTCAGAAGGGGAGGGGGGGCAAGCGCTTTGTAACCCCCGCTCTCCATCCCCTCCACCCCCCCCCCCCTTTCAATAAAGACCCTGTGCCTAGCATACCTGCAATGTTTGATTCCATATAATTGAAACAAGGCGAGCGCGGGTCCTTGCCAGCACATGGCCTCACCATTTAAGGTAATGTTTGCGCTGCTAAAGCGGCTAATGAATCCAAGTCTTGGGAGCTGGCACAGCGACTCCCCTCACCAGGGCCTGAAAGCGCCTCAGGATGCTGTCCCCTTCCCGTCCACACAGCTGTGAAAAGTTTAAAAAGCCCGGCCCCATAACATGAAACGGTGAGGGTGAATACAACCACAATTAAAAAGGGGGGGGGGGGAATATTACTTTGGCATCCTGAGGTCATTATCCGCAGTTTATTGCCATTTGTACAGTGCTTTTATTTTGCTTTATATGAGGCGGATTGGCCTTTAAATGCAGCGTTTGCTTGTTTTTCCTTGCCGTGTTTTTAATTTCTGAACGCTTGTATGCGTCAAGGGGGGAAAAAGTGGTCAGTGTACCTTCAATGACCCTCCGAAGTTTCTGCAATAGATTGGTATGTCCCGTGTAAAACCCTCTGCCCCTGGGATTCTCCGCATACCTCATGACAATGGGAGCCGCAGACTAGGAAGTTCTTCAAAATATAATGCTCATTATGAATGCTAATTTCACGAGGCGACAGACTGGATTCTCCCAGCGTTGATAACGGGCACTTATACCTGTGTTATTGGGGGATCTGACCCGGGTTTGATAGCTGTGTAAAGATGTGGATCTGGGGTAAAGTGACCAACCTCATGACCGAGGAGGAAAGCAAGGAGAAAATCCAGATCTGATCTGGTATTTGTTCTGTGTAAAATAAAGCCTGAGATGTGTAAATGCCTTGGTAACCATGGTAACCATCTCTGCATTTCATCACGTAAGGTACAGTACAGTACGTGTGAAAGTTGGGCTATCAGTGGGAAGTGGGAGAGAACGAGAACTGCAACAAAAAAAATCGAAGTTATCTTAATGGAGACTTTGTTTTAATTCAAGCTGTTTAGCTGGCAAAACTACAAATATTAACAGGAAGATTTAGTATCTATCAGGCGCATAAATGGCCTATTTCTATAATTATATCATACAACAATCAACCACAAGATGAAATAAAACAAAGTTTATTGCTGCATGGGATCCGGTGGTTCCCACAGATCCCCCTCCCACAGTGTGAAGATGATCATACCGGATAAAGGTGGATAAAGAACGCGTGTTGAAATTGATCATGATTAATTCTATCCTGGATCTGCTACAGCATATTTAGCCGGGTCAGGCTAAATATAGCTTCTGACATCTACATCATTTGTTCACTTTACGACCCGTAGAAAAAAGACAGAAGGCTTTGCATACTTACTTATACTTTCAATGTCTTTTCTTTGGAGCATGACAGTTCTTGTTTAAGTAAGTCAGACAGGATAAATTGCAACTTGTGTTATGATAAAGATCTCTGGATCGGAAACACTGGCACATCCAACTGCTATAACATCATTCAAATCTCTCTTCACATAGAGGAGCTTCATGGCCTCACATTCTATTTTTAAAGGTCAAATCAGCATATTTGCATTTTCTCCGTTTTGTTTATATGATATAAGCAGCATGTTGGCTATTCTGAGCAGGGCAGTTTAAATGAGTCCAAGTCAAGAGCAACAGCGCTACATTTCTAAATACGGCCTATTTTTTTTTTACCAGCTTTTCTGTGAAGAGGAGTAACACAACACAGACACGCTCCACACAGAACCCGACCGCATTCTGCCAACAGTACAACAATTACATCTGTCCCAGGAATTAAGAACACATTGGAGACCACAAGCCACAAATAAGTTTCAGAGGAAATGCTACTTTTCAGCTACGCTAAGTTTCTCGTGTGGCTCGCTTTATTGAGCCGTCTGAGAAAGGCTCTCAATCCACTAACTAGACCAGAGAGCACCCTAACTGGACTAATCCAGGGGCTCTCTGGGGCTCCTCCCCCAGGTGCCCATTGACTGATTGGTGGAGATGGATGCTATCTGGTGTAGCGCGCAGCTCCGTTGGGCATTTAAACAACATTAACGTTGCTAGAGCGAGAGAGAGAGCATATGAACTATGAATGATGGCCTCCTGACAAATCAGTGCATGTCATGACGAGCGCACATTTTATGACACTCTCCGGTTGCTTCTGTCAGCCGGGATGACAAATAGCTGCCCAGCTTGTGTGTGGTGGGCTGGATGCATGAATGACCCATGTCTAGTAAAAGAGCACGGCCTGAGTAACGGTCTGTTATTGGTCAATTGGCAGGTTCATTCAATGCTCTTGCCGGAACCTATTTCAGCCTCCATATTTTCTTTATCAGGCCCCGTAGAAATATTGACACAATGGCACTGACGTAACAGATCAACAACAGCACTGACGTAACAGATCAACAACAGCACTGACGTAACAGATCAACAACAGCACTGACGTAACAGATCAACAACAGCAGCAGATTTGAAGTGAAAATCAGAGCTTTCAACAACAGAAGATGTTGAAATGTTGCCTGATTACACATTCTTTCAAGGTTTCTTGTCCATATATATTACACCATGCTGCAAGGATATGTGTTTACTAAATATATTCTAATCATTCATGACTGCTATGAATTGCCCATACAATATAAAATCATGCAAGTTCCAAATTTAGGTAGATCATGTATCACATTATACAGTACCTCTAGACACAATTTAATTAGGAGGGTGTTTTCCATCTATGTTGAAGGTTTGAAGGCCGCTCCATCAGCTTGAAATATACACACCTAACATATTTTGACATCAGTATGACAGAGTGTATGAAGCTTCAATAAAACAGCCTGTACCATGCAGCGATAATCACAACATGGAATGCTCACTATCTCTCATGTCTGTTGAACTATGTGCCATTAAACATTATGCAGGTGCATGGTTTGATTTGATGCCCCAAATACATTACATCACAGTATGTTACATTACGTCATTTGGCAGACGCTTTTATCCAAAGCGACTCACAATAACACATTTTTGTCAACAATAGAGAAATCAACTATGCAACACAATCTATGACAGCTACAACTTCTGAAGGAGAGAGAGAAAGATGTTAGTTCGAGAAGGACCCAGGTGGAGCCTGAAAAGGTGTGTTTTTAGTCTTTGCCGAAAGATCGGCAGTGATTCGGCCGTCCTGACCGAAGTGGGGAGCTCGATCCACCATTGTGGTGCCAGGGACGAGAAGAGTCACGATCGGGATGAGCGACTTTTGACCCCACATAGCGGAGGAGGGGCGAGGCGTCCTGCAGTGGTGGAGGAGCGGAGTGAGCGGTGAGAGGTTTGGAGCCTGACCATAGATTGTAGGTAGAGGGGAGCTGTCTGGTGTACTGTCCTGTAGGCCAGTACCAGTGTCTTGAATTTGATGCGTGCCGAGATGGGAAGCCAGTGAAGGTCCCGGGAGAGGGGAGTGACAAATAAATAAACGAGATGTAATTTAGACCCCATTGCAGATTCAGATTCACTTTAATAGCCACAGCAAGTAATCAGATTACAAACGAGGAATGTGACTAAGTCCAAGTATGCAGTGTAGCGGTTACATCAATAGTAGAAGACATAGAAATATAGAAAAACAATCATACAGTATACATTACTGATGTGTGTGTGTGGGGGGGGAGTGTCTGTGAGTTGGGTAGGACCGAGTCATGGGGGGGACCCTGGCCTGTGACCAAGCCGTCTGTGCTCAGGGAGCACCCAGGGGTGGGTGGGTGATAAAGTCCTTATTTGTGGGGGCTCTCGGGCCTCGTTGAAGAGGGGGATGGCAGTTGGGAAGAAGCTGTCATTGTGACGAGATGTTCTGGTTCTGCCAGACAGTTTCCTGTCAAGGGGGGAGAGCCTCAAAGAGTTTTGTGGGATGGGTCGGCCATGATTTTCCGAGATCGCTTCAGCGTCCTGGTTGTGTACAGGTCCTGAAGGGATGGCAGGCTGCATCCGATCACCTTTTCAGCACAGCAGATGATGCCCTGCAGTCTTGAGATGTCCTTGAGGGTGGCGGGAGACGTTTAGAAGAGCACCATTGTTGCTTTTGGCACTTTGAATTTCTTCAGCTGCCGCAAGAAGTACTACATCCTCGGTTGTGCCTTCTTGGTTCTGATGTTCAGCACCCATTTCATGTCTCTGCTGATGATGGACCCCAGGAAGTGGAAGGCCTCCACAGTGTTAACTGGGGAGTCGCACCCAGGGTGATGGGGGAGGGTGGGGCTGCGATCCTCCGGTACCCCACAACCATCTCCACTGTCTTTTGAGCGGTGAGCTCCAGGTTGTTTTGACTGCACCAAGTCATCAGATGGTCGATCTCCCGCCTGTACACATACTCGTCTCCATGATCAAAGATGAGCCCTATCAGGGTGGTGTCATCTCCGAATTTCAGGAGCTAATGAGTGAACCGTCTTGGTTTCTTCCTATCTCTGTACATTAATATGGAGCGATCACAAGTCACATCTCCTATCTTTGCAAGCACATTGTACGGATTCTGTTTACACCTGCCTAAGATCCAAACACAATGTGAGCCAGACTACCTCCAGATGTGATCAGGCAGATCTGATCACGATGCGTTTACACCTTGCATTAACATGCGTCTTAGCTTATCCGGATAACGTATCGGATACAGATCGCATTTTGCCGTAAATGGGGTCTACACACACATACACACACACACACACACACACACAGTCACAACACACATCCAGAAGAGGACAAGACCATATTATATTACAGCAATCAATTTATTTGTGTTTTTGACTGTCTTTTCAAGTTTTATTTTGATTTCAGCATATAACAGGCTAGCCTGGTAAACCAGCGGGTCACGTGAACTCACATTTAATTTAGTTCTACCATTAAATGAAATGGGAGTTCACGTGACCAGCTGTTTGGCTAATAACAGGCTAATAGCAGGCTACTTTTGAACTGTGAATTGATGTGTAAGTTTGAAGCATCGATTGTGTAGAGCTAAAAACTTTCCCTATATCACACAGGTAATCAGAGCTTGAAATAAATCAAAGACAGGTTGCATTGTATCTGAACAAATGCTTCTCTCCAAGGCTCGACTCCTTATAAAATAAGTCCATCCTGTGCTCACACCTCATTACACATCATATAACTGTGGTCCTTCCTTGGTGGACAAAGCTACAAAAAATAACTTCATCTGACATTATAATTTAAGTGATTTTCCTCCCAATTTATTTTTGAACAGCACAACATTTGACTCTATTGAAATAACACTTTGAGATAATAAAAAGGATCATGTATTGCTGTGGCATAATTAAGCAAAGCAATATTGGCCCATAATTAAATTACACCCCTCCTCTTTCATAGCTAAATGATAATCATCACAAAGATTCACATGCCCATTTGCTAATAGATATGTTGAAGTTATTAAAGTAATCAGCAGCAAAGGAAATCCATTCAGAATTGATTGTGGAATATGCTGATTGAGGCATGGTATTATTTGGAGGTTGAGTCCAGTGTGGGAGTGATCATTAAGAGATCCTCAAAATGAATGGGAATTATCTTCATTCTGGAGAGGGGGCTTAAAGGAGCGAGGGCCTCTCACTGAAACACACCTTAATTAACAGCTCCAATGTCATTATCAAGCACATGCAAGAGGCTCTCGTACAAGATAACGTCTAAGTAAATTTAGCTGGATACAATAAATAAATTAGATTCTTGCCAGCTAAGATGGAAGCCTGTGTGACTGCCTAAGAGCATGATTTAAATGACATTCCTATCAGTTTGACCAAAAACAAAAAATTGTATTAACAAATTTCAAGTGCGTTCTGTCCTTCAGATGTAGGCCACGCTGCTTCTCATGGATGAAATGCCGTTTACTTTTATTTGGATGCCACCTTTTCTATACTGTTGATTTGGGTTTAAAAAAAAATCAATGTTGATTAGCCCGGTAATATGATTATGCATCTGGAATTGATGTTTACTCTTAAACCAGTCGATGCCAGTTAGGTATGAAACCATGCATTCCTTCACACTAAATCACATTAATACCTAATCATCCAGAATGAGGGAGAAATTCAATTGGTGACAAACCCAGTTTAAATTACTGACTGTTTTTCCAATTTTCTTGAAACCTAATAAGCATGTTGCTGTGACCTCGGGTAGATCTTTCCACAATAAAGAAGTCTCTCAATGTTGTATTTTTATTCAAGTTACTTTCATTTACAGTAAGTGCGGAGCAAAATAAACTAAATTATCCACTGCACCATGAAAACAAATCTCTTGTGGTCTTTACACATATATGATGTCTTTAGGAATTTTAATACAGTATTAGGTTTTCAGGAAATTAACATTTCAACTTAGCTTGTATAACAGCATAGCGGGGAAAAATACTTCGTAATGGAATTTTTAAAAAGGGCAATAAAATACAATAATGCAACATTTTGTGGAGAAAATGCTCTATTACAGAAATGAAAATGAAGCACAGATCCTTTGTCATTGTCAATAGCACTCATAAGAAATTCTATAATAATCTGTACATTGTCTTTTTCTTATTATATTACAAATTTGACTACTGATTAGGTAAACACTTATATCCTCTATAAGCAACAGCACATCTGAGTCTGTGCCTGGCTGCCTGTGCCTGCAGAGAGAGCAGAGGAGTGAGCGGTCTGCTTTGCATTACTGTACCAACAAGCACAGATGCCTTTTAAACATTCCCAGGAAGTCCAGAGGAGTAAAATACCCAGGAAGGAAAAAAGAGACGAGTAGGCACACAGTCCGGTCTAATGAGATCTGTTATTCTGGCCCATTTTATACCCACCTAATCACACGCTCAGATAGAGTCTGTGAAACCCCATCTCCCAGCGAAGACACTCCCACCACTCATGTGATCTGATTAGTATTTTACATGAGATACCAGCCCATGCCAATAATGAGAGCAGAATGTTCCAGTCATTTGATGGGGTGGAGGCTCAGCGAGGTGGAATCAGAATTAAGGGCAGTTAAAGACAGACTTCTGGATCAGCCGCTGCCATAATGCACTGTAAAAAAAAAAAAAAAAAAAGTGGCCCAATTAGTGGCTGCCCAGGAGCGCTTTTAGTCTGACCTGGCTTTGCATGCTCCAGCAAGGTGATTAGTGACCAAATCCTACATGGGAGACTCCAGCCAAATCTTTCTTTGGCTACTTTCACAACTCTATCTTAAAAAAAAAAAAAAATCTTCTTCTTTTATAATAGAATGTGATGCCTACAAGTTGTAACGCTGTGCATTATTTAAATGCCACGTCTTTATTTCTTACAGCAAATCATTAGTCATGATTACAGTCCTTTAAGGTATAATAAATATGGTAAAATATATTATATTATATTATATTATATTATATTATATTATATTATATTATAAGATGTACAGTAATGTATATATGATCATGATCTGTGCTTTAGGTTTGGACGTTTTACAGAAAATATGATATTTTTTAATTTTTTATATATATTTTTAATCCTATTATAAAAAAATCCTTATTTCTCAGTGAATAAGTGAAGTGAAGCGACGCAAAGTGTAGCAGCATCCTCAGCCGTTCCTCAGCCCTTTGTGGAGAGGCTAGTCGGAGACAGTGGGTCCAGAAGAGGGTGCCATAGATCAGAATCCAAACACACCATGCCTTTCTTCCTCCTCCTATTCTATCGGCTATGGTGCTGTCTGGAAACACACACACACACACACACACACACACACACACACACACACACACACACACACACTCTCTCTCTCTCTCTCTCTCTCTCTCTCTACACACAAGAGCGGCCAGGGGAGTGGGCTCCTGGGTAGCTGCCTCATAACAGTCAGCTCCTAATTCAGTACAGTAGAGCAGTGTTAATTAGCATCCAGCACGGCCTGCAGAAAGGGAGGCAGGACGCCACAAAAGGAAAGGTATTTGGAAAATAGGAAAATGTACTTTTGCTGTGAGGGAAGTAATAATGCTTTTATCCTGGACAATATAGAGATCTTTTTTTCTCTCTCTTTCCCCATTCTATTCTATTCTCTCTCTCTCTCTCTCTCTCTCTCTCCCCTCCAAACCAGTGTGTGTGCTCTCCCACAGGACCTAGGTGAGGAGTTATTTCTGCATCTGGCTTGAGGTTCCACCGAGCTTTTACATAATCAAATCAATATTGCTATGATTCACCCTCTGGCAACGACTGCCTCGTGCAAGTTTCACTGGTGATGTTTGGCAGCTTACGAGATAAAAAAAGACAGAGAGTGAGAGAGAGAAAAAACCCTTAGTTAAAAATCTCTGGGCTATTGATTTCTTGCCTTGTTGGTCCTCTCCCTACCACCCCGCTACTCATCGCCTCCTCCTTCCTCTCCATCTCCTTTGTTGTGTCCTCTGTGTTCCGAGGTGTAATTTTTCAGTCAGGTAAATAAAGAAGTGGTCCGACAGCGAGGTGGGCTTCCGGGGCCGAGGTGGGGCCCAGGGTGTGGCGAGCAAGCGCGCTAGCCCGCTGCGTGATCCGTCTTGATACGTTGACGGGTTATGGACAGCAGCAGCACACCAAACGGAATCCTCAATGAAAGCAAATATGACAGCCAAATGTTGAGAAAAGAAGAAGAAATGGTATCTAAAAACACAAAGCCCCTGAAAATACTACGGCGAAAGGCAGGCATCGGCGCGCAACGTTTTCACTGGTTATTGAGCTGGGGGGTGGAGATGAGCTGGGGAGGGGGTGGAGAAGAGGTGCAGAATGCTAGATATGATTACAGAGCAGCGGGATGACATGATGAAAGACAACAGTACCCGCCACGCTCCCAAAAATCACAGACAGACAAATCCAAACGCACAGACGAAACAAGAGACACAATGTGTGATTAGCTGTGCCGGTGTGCGCCGTAGCCCCACAAGCAAAAAAAAAAAGAAGAAAAGCTTCTGAATGGAGATTTTTTTGATCATGTTTTGTCAGATTTCTCCCCAATCATACTTGGCCAATTCCCCCTGCTGTCCCGGTTCTTGCTCCACCCCCTCTGCCGATCTGGGGAGAGCCGTAGACTAGCACATGCTTCCTTCGACACATTATGCATTCGCCGGCTGCTTCTTTTCACCTGATAGCGAGGATTTTCACCGGCAGGACATAGCCGGGAGGGGAACTGGCTCTTCCCCCCAGTTCCCCTCCCCCATGCAACCACCCCGACCGACCAGAGGAGGCACTAGTGCTGTGACAAGGGCACATATCCTTAATCCAGCTTCCCACCTGCAGACACGGCCAATTGTGCCTGTCTAACGTCCGACCAAGCCGGAGGCAACGCGGGGGTTCGAACCTGTGACCCTCGTGTTGGTAAGCAGGGAATATACCGGCGCACTACCCAGACTCCCTGAATGGAGAAAATTCAGATTCGATACAGGGTAATGGGCATCTCTCCATTACACAGAGTCCAGCTTAGCTGAACTAAAATGATATTCAGAAACCCACTAACATGAAATGCACTGCCTTTATTAACTCTCTGATAGCTTCATGAATCTTCCTCCAAATATGACTTATTTAAAGCTTCATTGAGTCTTCATTTTAATACACTTGCACCGTCTGGACAATTTCCACGCGGTCCTGTTACGTTGCCGCCCGTGCCGCAGCATAAATCCATGTCCCACATCTTTGTCACTTTGATCAGGCTCACTTCCTTTCTCCTCAAGTGTCCATCAGGAATGTGAGAGGAAGGGGGCGGGGGACGGGGGAGGGGGACAGCGGGGGACGGTGGAGGGGGACAGCGGGGGGGAGGGAGCACGGGGTGAGGTGACAGGAGGTGGGGGGGGGAGGGGGGAGGGGGGGTAGATATATAGCACATATCGCATCGCATTGATTCGGTCCATTTGGTGGACTGAACATGAACCCAATAATCAGATCTTGCTTAAGCACGCGCTTCCTCAGTAATTGACTCTCGCGTATTGATTAAGATGTTGATGTGTCCCGGTCCTGCTCCTGTGCTAATGCAACTGAGAATGAGTCTGACCCCTCCCCCCCCAAAGCCCACAGCCCGCCCCCCACGCCCCCCCTTCCCCCCTTTGCACACTGACACCGACACTGACATACACAGACAGACACACTTTCACACAAACACACACACACACACACACACACACACACACACACACACACAGACACACAAATGCATGAACAGTCACACACAGGTTCAGAACACGCGTACAAACACGCGCGCACGAACACGCGGCCGGAACAAGGCTGTCATTGGGCTCAGTCTAATAGATAAAGCTGTCATGCCCATGCTGCAGCGTCTCACAGGGCCAGCAGACCAAATTAGCCAGTCAATAATTTATGTAGAATAAGGAAAGAGAAAGAAACACTGACACAAATGTGAACAACACTGGGTGCAAGTGGCAGAGCCGTGCAAATTGCTGCTGGATGCGATCGTGGCATAATTTTTTGATTGTTATTATTCCCCTCCATCTGACAGGGGCTTGTATGAAACATTTCATATGCACATGAGAAGTTTGTGATATTATAAGAGCCAAACTCTTGAATGTGTGTATCGCTGTGCATTGACACTGTCAGCATGTGCATGCAGGGGACGTGCTGGTGGGATTTAGCAATGGCAAATGACAAATCTATCTTTGTTTTTGTAATTACTGTATTATCAATTGTACTTGGCAAATTCCCCCTACTACTCGTCTCCTGGTCGTTGCTCCGCCCCCTCTGCCGTTCTGCGGAGAGCACCCTTAATGCGGCTTCCCACCCGCAGACATGGCCAATTGTGCCTGTATGGACGCCCGGCCAAGCCAGAAGCAACAGGGGGGCTCGAACCTGCGACCCTGCTGTTGGTAGGCATGGAATCTAAAGATGCACTACCCAGATGCCCATGTCAAACCTATGTTCATGTGAAAAGAAACTTAGGCCATACAATTGGTCTTTTACTTATATAGGTCTATTACTTCCATAGTAGCCCTATTTATAAATGGCCTATTGGAGTGGTCATGATGACATGCAGAAACACAAATCTATCTTAACATTTAGAATTAGAAATACAGGTTATATAGCAGTTCAATGTGCTATGCTATATATCTTGTAATTTTTGATAATGGCCTGTTGCCTTATAAACCCCAAGTGTCACAAAAGCTATCAGATGATGTTTAGCTCCAGTGTTGTTCCCCAAAACGTCCATTGCAGCATGTAGCATCTGTAGAAAATATACGAGAAATTCTACTTCAAAAACACACCCTGTGTCAGTACTGCAGCTGCTGTCATTGCAGTGTGTTATGTTCATCTTCACGATGCTTTGGCACTGTTGTAAGACTATTAGTGGCGGACTGAGAAAGTGCATCCAGAGGTTTTATGGATTTCCCGATGATGATGATGATGTGCAGACTCCTGAACTTTTCTTGCCCCGTCCATGAAAATGAACTTCACTGTTGACAAAGCTGCGATCGTCTGAGGTTCCTGAAGAAGTTGAAGGAGAGAAATGTTCATGTATTTCAAAAACAATTGATGGGAAGTTGTGAGAGTTAATCGGCTGTGGATTTTAAGCTCATCCTCCTGTAAGGTACACTAGTCTCGCCTGCCAGACTCTCTCCATTTCACGCTGCACCAGCGCAGGAGAGTCTGGCTCCTCTTACTATCACTCTGGTATAGCAGAAAACATGCTCTGTTATCTTTACAACCATCCACCAAAAGTACCAAAGAAAGAAAGAAAGAAAGAAAGAAAAGATTATGATATATTGAACTAAAGAAGTAAGAACTAATTGAATGACTGGGCATAGATAAGTAAAAGTTCAGTTGACTTAGGCCACACTTGATTTAGAAAGAAAGAATTATGAAAAACAATTGAGGGGAAGATACATTGAGATGTGTGTGATATCGCAAATAAAAGCTTGACACAACTAACTTGTTTACTTGTTAACTAGCACTGCTAGGAAAACCTTCACTACAGGTACATAAACCAGGTGAAACAATTGGCTTTCGTGTGTCTGTGTCTGTGTGTGTGTGTGTGTGTGTGTGTGTGTGTGTGTGTGTGTGTGTGTGTGTGTGTGTGTGTGTGTGTGTGTGTGTGTGTGTGTGTGTGTGTGTGTGTGCGTGTGCGTGTGTGCGTGTGTGCATTTTCACACTTCAGGTGAATTTTCACAAACATGTTTTCTTTTAATTTGACATTTTGTTTGACATGCAGATGTTTGATGTCATTTTGCCCAGTGGTTTGTTTGAAAAGGAAGCTGTTATAATGAAAACACTGATGAATTTGATATCCATTTTCCCTTCAGGTAATCAAGTCTAGTTGCAGCACTGAACTGCAGCTTTCAGGTTAGTTAAGCGCTTGATGATCCTCATTGAGGGACTCTTGTCACTGAGTGTAATCAAACAGAGGGCTAGTTTGACCTCAGTGTAAATATGCATGATGCCATAATTGATAATTGCTGCAGAGTTAGTCTGAGATCCTGTGCGTGTGTCTGCTGGCTTGCATTCATTCACCAAACAAGGCAGTGCAATGCAATACTGAGAGACAATTAAATGTTGACCTGGCATATTGCAGGTCATACTAAATTGGAGGAATGTTCACCGAAATTAACCTGCCCATCACAGCTGAGTCTCCTAATTATAACAACTGACATCAGCCATGAAGCACTTTGTTAATTCCTTGTGCATAAAGCTTCTCTCTTGCACATCAGTGATTACCCTCTCCCTGATACAGTATTTCTCCCTAATGGACCCTTTTCACAGGGGCCATTTTGTGTGGAAAAGGCAGGGTAAACACAGGTGCAAGCAAATTGATTGGAAGTTGGAAACGCTCATTACTGTTTTGCTCGCACCTGTGTTTACCCTGCATTTTCGACACAAAATGGCCCGTGTGAAAAGGGTCTATTGTACTTGGCTAATTCCCCCTGCTAGGCTGTCCCCTCTGCCCATCTGGAGAGAGTTGTAGACTAGCACATGCGTCCTCCGATACATGTGTAGTCACCACAGCCGCTTCTTTTCACCCGACAGCGAGGAGTTTCACCGGCCAGGGCGTAGCGCGTGGGAGGATTACGCTATTCCCCCCAGTTCCCCTCCCCCCGATCAGGCACCCTGACCGACCAGAGGAGGCACTAGTGCAGCGACAAGGACACATACCCTTAATTCCCACCCGCAGACACGGCCAATTTGTGCCTGTATGGACCCCTGACCAAGCCAGAAGTAACACGGGGGCTCGAACCTGCGACCCTCGTTTTGGTAGGCAGGAATCTACCGCTGCTGCACTACCAGGACGCCCAGTAGCATCTGTTATTGTCTGTAACTTTATTTGAGAGCCCTCTATTGTTTTGTTGGACAGCATTCCTGATTTCCATCTCCTTTGAAATACACACTCACGCACACATGCACACACACACACACGCACACTCGCACACACACACACACACACACACACACACACACACACACACACACTCACGCACACACACACACACACACACACACACACACACACACACACACACACACACACGCAGCAGCAGCAGCACAGCAACACAGACTCAAGTATTAAACAATGCGGGGTTACAGTGGCAAAGCTTACGAGCACTTTTGTTTGATATTAACCCTTATCTTGTTGGGACTCTGAGTCCCATGACAAGAAACAATGTTGCCAAGGATCTGCGAAAAGAAAAGACTGCTGTGTGTTTGTGTCTTTTCAAAAGCACTATGCGAGTGTGTATTTCTGTGTCTGTGTGTGTGTGTGTGTGTGTGTGTGTGTGTGTGTGTGTGTGTGTGTGTGTGTGTGTGTGTGTGTGTGTGTGTGAGAGAGAGAGAGTGAGTGTGTGTGTGGCCTTCAGGCCTCTCCTAGCCTGCTCCTGCCCCAATGGGAGGGCTGCCTGTAGCGAGGTGAACCATCACTCTGAACCGCCCACCCCCTCCCCTCTCTCTCCCTCCCTCCTCCATCTCTCCCAGGAGTGGACCGACACCTCTCCGCTGGCCAGAGGGAAGACCAGCGCCTCTCCTGGGCCTCCTTCCCTGTCTCCAATCAGCCCGCGCTGCCATGGCCCTAGGGCTGCAAGCCATGTGATAATCTCTGCCTTTTGCGTTATGCATTGCCCCGATGAATTCATCCTGTGACCACCTGGCACTGGCTGTTAGGAATTTTCGAGTGTTGTATTTTCTCAGCAGAGGCTGGGGCGAACGCTGTGAGGGACTGCTTTCCTGACTGTCAGAGAGAGACCCCTCGTCTCCTCCCCCCCCCCCACGTCTCTTCATCTCTCCTCCTCCAACATCGGCAGCATGCTTTAACCTCTGAGAAGACCCTGGCGTATCTGCGGTTGTGGTGGCATGGAGTGGGATTGTTCACCTCGGCAGGACCTGTGTGGGAAAAAGCCCCGCTCGGTATTTAAAAACGGAAGGGTTTTTTGCTGTAAGACAAATTGAAACGCAAGAGGCTAGAGAGGAATGTGGCCGTCAGAGTCAACAGCTGCTAGTTTTTCACTGTGAATAATCACGGAGGTTGACCCATGGAAGCTGAGGATTGTGTAACACACATTTCGCAAAATTAAAGGTCACTGCAGACATATGGCCGAGCTTGTGCCCCATAACTTTTGACTTTCTTCAAAGCTGCTTTTTTGACCTCAATTAAATTATGGAAATAGAAACTCAAGGCAGACAAGAATCACTGTTGTTGTTACAGCGTCGGGTCTGTTTTATAATACAGGTTCAATCGAAATAATGAATTAATAGATGCATTTTTCATAAACCCGCAGCAAGAAAAAAAGGTGCACCCCGATGCCGAGGAGTCCAAATTTGAATATGGTCTCACATGTATGTAGTCACACTGCACTTGAAATAGCTTGTGGCTCAAAACATTAGAATTTCATATTTTGTTCTTCTTGGCCGCTTCTGTGCATGTGTGTGAAACACTGGGAGAGAGAGAGGAAGAAAGAGAGAGAGACTAAGCAAGAGAGCGGGAGAGTGTCCATGTCCTTGGCAACACACCAAATCTATAATTTACACGTTCACATAATTGGACTTTGCCTTTGCTGCTCATCGATTGTCGGTCCGTGTCTTCTCGTTCTTTTGCAAGCGTCAGAGCAGCGCATGGCTAAATATTTTAATAAACCATTTGGAAAAAATTACTCAACACAATCACCAAGATTTGTCCCATGTTTCAGGGAGGGAGAGAGAGAGTGAGGGAGACCACCAGGTGATGGCATACACAGAGCAGAACCCAGGATTGGGTCAGTCCTTTTGATTTCGCACTCATTTAATCATATTTCATGAGCCAGAGCAGGACACTAAACAGAGACACACCACTCACCACCGGGTCCCCTAACAGGACATTTTTTCAAACCCTCAGAAATGTATTTTTCCACAAAATGAAAATAATCAAATGAAGGTTTGCCCTGTTTATTATGCCTCATTATGTTGCACTGTAAGTGGATATGATAAATTGTGCTATATAGCCTAGCAGGCACACATGCCAGGAAAATCTGATAAGAGAAATATTTACCCCCAGAGTTCTGCCAGTAAACCACCAATGATGGATGAGCAAAGGACAGAATGTGACTTTCATTGGCTGCGTCCTGCAATCATGGATCCAAAATCTACAAAGAAAACATAGGATTTCTGCACAAAATTCCAACTGTATACAGTTGGAATTTCTATCTCCGAAACGATTGTGTCATTCAGCTGTTTTTCTTAACTAGCATGTTTGTCAGATACGAGCCATAAAAATTTTATCTACATTTGTAATACATTTCGATGCTCTATTAGCATTTCATCCTGGCAGTACATTTTTTATTAATTATCTTATAAAAGTGTCAATTCAAACATATAAAAAATAAATCAGAGTTACTATAGTGTTGAAATTCTAGTGACAAAACGACTGCAAAAAAAAAAGAAAAAAAGCAGCTGCTCTATGTCAGTAAAAACATCTGACACATGCTGCCAAAAATTTGCTGGAGACAGATTTTAAATTGTGTTGAAGTCCCAAGTTTTGTAGTCTCAGCACTAAGTCATCTAAGACTCAGACGAGTACGATACATCTTAGGGCCAAAGTTCCACGATGAAATATGAATCAGAGCGAGGTAGCTTGCCAGGTCGCTGTCACTCTCCTCTCATCCACAGGACTTTGGACTTGTTAGCCGGGTAGCTACGGGGCGAGAGCCCGTGGTGGAAACTAGACAAGGAGTTGCTGAGTGGGCAGGTGTGTCTTTGTTGTCAAATCTCCCACTTGTTTTTTCCTGGACTAACTGTTTGTATTGCTCTGCCTCTGATGGTGAGGGCTAACCTTAATCGTATGGTGGGTGAAGCCAATCTCTGTGAGCTGTCATTAAAACGGCCCCCGGGGGCATAGCAGTGCGGTAGTAATTTTGCACTCAGGGCTATTGAAATCGCCATCTAAGGAATCACCGCCCCAACCACCCCCCACCCCCCCACCCCTTTTCAACAAGCTCCCTTCAAATCTTTCTCATCTTATCCTGGGAACATTGTTTGATTGAACACGACAGCGCTGTAACTCAACTTGAAAGTTGAAAGGCGGCTCAGAATCCACGCTGCTGTCGTGGCTTATTGCTTTGGAAGTAGCATCAGCTACTTTTTAGGAAGCAAAATTGGCTCCGGTGCTTGATGTTGAAAATGTGTTCTCTTATCATGCTCTAATGATGGAATACGTGCATGAGTGAAAGACGGCATCTAGTACACTTGCATCGCAGCACCATTCGATTGAATATTTATTCAATATAATCTTAGGGGAGCTACTTCGTTTCTCCACTGGTGCTACTGATACAGTAGCCGACTCTTATTTTGTTTACTTTTATGACTCTCACTGTGGTCAAGCCAAGCCATGGATGGAAGGAGCCAGTGAAAAAGGTGGAGAAACCCACGGTTGAAGCTTCAAACCAAACTGTGATGGACTTGGGGCAATTATACGTAATTGGGCCCAATTGGTTGCCTTAAAGCCTGTCTTCACTCAATTCCTAGTTCAGAGTCAGTGGGCTGCGAGTCAGGACTGGAGTGATGCCATTGCTCCTGGCATCTGGTGAACTTCCACTGAGCATGGCTCTCCTTAACCAACCCTCAGCCTCTCTCCGGCTACTGCTTTACTGCTGGCTACGATATGTGAGACCCACTATCACCGGACATCTTTAAAAGCGATGGAGGGTTGATGAAACTACTGCACATTGATGGAAATGCAGACTATGATTGACTGGATTATGAAAAGTTTTGAACCACCCAAGTTCCTTAATAGATTGTTGATATGGTGACCACTAGGGTGCGTGTGTGTGCGTGTGTGTGTGTGTGTGTGTGTGTGCGCGCGCGAGCAAGCGAGAGGTAGAGATAGAGGAAGGCAGAGACAGAAAGACTAGAATAGAATAGAAGTCGCCGTGTGCTGCTGACTTGGTAATCACCCGGTAGGTGCGTTCTCATTTCGGGTCTTCCTCCCGCTCCTCTCTGCTGCTGCAGACTAATAAGCATGTCCTGTAATCACGTTAGCCGCCCCGTCGGCCCCAGCCAGGGGACCTAATTGGGACAGAACCTTGGACAAAGTGAAAATTAATAACTTTTGTCAAGCTCCTGGCGCATTGTCTCATGAAGCTGCACAGGTCAATTAGAAAGCGTGATACGATAAGGTCCAAGCAGCAGAGGAGAGCTGACTCAATTAGGACAGGGACTGGACTGGCGAGGCCGAGCCAGAGAGGGAGATAGAGGGAGATATCAGCCCTAAACTGCCGGTTAATGTGCTGCAGAATTGGACTGTTAGTTGCGTTTAAATGTCTTCTGTAAGTTAAGGGGACATGGCATTATACAGATCCACTGGAGACGTTCGCAGGGCTATCTGGAAACATTTTTCTATCTCCACATCTAAACAAGACGTAATGGTTTTAAACAGCTGCCTCTCTCCCTGTGTGTGTGTGTGTGTGTGTGTGTGTGTGTGTGTGTGTGTGTGTGTGTGTGTGTAAGAGAGAGAGAGAGAGAGAGAGAGTGTGTGTGTGTGTGTGTGTGTGTGTGTGTGTGTGTGTGTGTGTGTGTGTGTGAGTGAGTGAGTGTGTGTGTGTGTGTGTGTGTGTGTGTGTGTGTGTGTGTGTGTGTGTGTGTGTGTGTGTGTGTGTGAGAGTGAATGTGTGTGTGTGTGTGTGTGTGTGTGTGTGTGTGTGTGTGTGTGTGTGTGTGTGTGTGTGTGTGTGTGTGTGTGTGTGTGTGTGTGAGTGTGTGTGTGTGTGAGGGAGTGAGTGTTTGCAGTGAGTTTGCGGAGCTGTCACAGAGATAGACTGTTCCCATGCAAGCAGTACAAGCCCCCCGGAGCACGTATCAGTCGTGTGCATCAAAGGGTTTGCGTGAAAGCCTTTATAGTTATAACGGATGGGCAAACGCCAAACTGGAAAAGTCGCTCTCTCCCTTCCCTCTTTTATTTCTCCCTCCTGGAAAAGTCTTGACGCTCTCTCCCTTCCCTCTTTTATTTCTCCCTCCTGGAAAAGTCTTGCCGCACTCTCCCTACCCTCTTTTATTTCTCCCTCCTGGAAAAGTCTTGCCGCTCTCTCCCTTCCCTCTTTCATTTCTCCCTCCTGGAAAAGTCTTGCCGCTCTCTCCCTTCCCTCTTTCATTTCTCCCTCCTGGAAAAGTCTTGACGCTCTCTCCCTTCCCTCTTTTATTTCTCCCTCCTGGAAAAGTCTTGACGCTCTCTCCCTTCCCTCTTTTATTTCTCCCTCCTGGAAAAGTCTTGACGCACTCTCCCTTCCCTCTTTTATTTCTCCCTCCTGGAAAAGTCTTGACGCTCTCTCCCTTCCCTCTTTTATTTCTCCCTCCTGGAAAAGTCTTGACGCACTCTCCCTTCCCTCTTTTATTTCTCCCTCCTGGAAAAGTCTTGACGCTCTCTCCCTTCCCTCTTTTATTTCTCCCTCCTGGAAAAGTCTTGACGCTCTCTCCCTTCCCTCTTTCATTTCTCCCTCCTGGAAAAGTCTTGACGCTCTCTCCCTTCCCTCTTTTATTTCTCCCTCCTGGAAAAGTCTTGACGCTCTCTCCCTTCCCTCTTTAATTTCTCCCTCCTGGAAAAGTCTTGACGCTCTCTCCCTTCCCTCTTTAATTTCTCCCTCCTGGAAAAGTCTTGACGCTCTCTCCCTTCCCTCTTTTATTTCTCCCTCCTGGAAAAGTCTTGACGCACTCTCCCTTCCCTCTTTTATTTCTCCCTCCTGGAAAAGTCTTGACGCTCTCTCCCTTCCCTCTTTTATTTCTCCCTCCTGGAAAAGTCTTGACGCTCTCTCCCTTCCCTCTTTTATTTCTCCCTCCTGGAAAAGTCTTGACGCACTCTCCCTTCCCTCTTTTATTTCTCCCTCCTGGAAAAGTCTTGACGCTCTCTCCCTTCCCTCTTTTATTTCTCCCTCCTGGAAAAGTCTTGACGCACTCTCCCTTCCCTCTTTTATTTCTCCCTCCTGGAAAAGTCTTGACGCTCTCTCCCTTCCCTCTTTTATTTCTCCCTCCTGGAAAAGTCTTGACGCTCTCTCCCTTCCCTCTTTCATTTCTCCCTCCTGGAAAAGTCTTGACGCTCTCTCCCTTCCCTCTTTTATTTCTCCCTCCTGGAAAAGTCTTGACGCTCTCTCCCTTCCCTCTTTTATTTCTCCCTCCTGGAAAAGTCTTGACGCTCTCTCCCTTCCCTCTTTTATTTCTCCCTCCTGGAAAAGTCTTGACGCTCTCTCCCTTCCCTCTTTTATTTCTCCCTCCTGGAAAAGTCTTGACGCTCTCTCCCTTCCCTCTTTTATTTCTCCCTCCTGGAAAAGTCTTGACGCTCTCTCCCTTCCCTCTTTTATTTCTCCCTCCTGGAAAAGTCTTGACGCTCTCTCCCTTCCCTCTTTTATTTCTCCCTCCTGGAAAAGTCTTGACGCTCTCTCCCTTCCCTCTTTTATTTCTCCCTCCTGGAAAAGTCTTGACGCACTCTCCCTTCCCTCTTTTATTTCTCCCTCCTGGAAAAGTCTTGACGCTCTCTCCCTTCCCTCTTTAATTTCTCCCTCCTGGAAAAGTCTTGACGCTCTCTCCCTTCCCTCTTTAATTTCTCCCTCCTGGAAAAGTCTTGACGCTCTCTCCCTTCCCTCTTTTATTTCTCCCTCCTGGAAAAGTCTTGACGCTCTCTCTCTTCCCTCTTTTATTTCTCCCTCCTGGAAAATGATGTGCGGGACCAACTCCAGGAAGAAAATCAACGGATCAGTGGCGAGGCTTACGGCCAGCATCACCTCCCTCCCTCTCCTCTTCACACCGCCATCATTAATGCTTTGCTTGTCGTTAAGCTTTATTACATAGAATATCATGGAGGAGTGGAGAGCTTCTCTGTCTCACGACCGCCTCCTTCCTCCTCCTACATGTGCTAATGATTTGGTGTATCTCAGGAATGCCACAACGCATGTCATTTAATTATCAGCTTGACTTTGTGTCAGTCTGCATTGTCTGCCGAAGACAACTGGCTCAACAGCAGCCAGGAACCGCAGGCCTGCAGATGCTCCTCTCTGGGGGAAAGCCACTTGTTTTTGATTCCCCATGTGTTGCTTCCCTTTGCTCAGTTACTCATCTCTATTTGACGTTGAATTTGACAATGTACTATTACATAATCGCACCATGTCGTCTTGTTGCTGTGTGCACAACTCCAACAGAAAGTTGTTCATTTCGTTGTGCATGAGGTGGTATGACAAAGTCGAATGGAATGGAATTGCAGAGAGAATATTATTAAGGAGTCATAGGCTTTCCCGGCAGCGGTACTTCCGGCTTGGTCAGACGTTACAGACACAATTAGCCGTGTCTGCGGGTGGGAAGCTCTAGAGTATGTGTCCTGGTCGCTGCGCTATCGCCTCCTCTGGTCGGTTGGGGCGCATGTTCGGGGGGGGGCGAAAATTGGGGGGAATAGTGTGATCCTCCCACATGCTACATCCTGCCTGTGAAACTCCTTGCTGTCCGGTGAGAAGAAGTGGCTGGTGACTGCACATGTATCGGAGGTGCTGGTGACTGCACATGTATCGGAGGTGCTGGTGACTGCACATGTATCGGAGGTGCTGGTGACTGCACATGTATCGGAGGTGCTCTGGTGACTGCACATGTATCGGAGGTGCTCTGGTGACTGCACATGTATCGGAGGTGCTCTGGTGACTGCACATGTATCGGAGGTGCTCTGGTGACTGCACATGTATCGGAGGTGCTCTGGTGACTGCACATGTATCGGAGGTGCTAGTCTACAACTCTCCCCAGATCGGCAGAGGGGGTGGAGCAAGGACAACAACCGAGACAGCAGGGGGAATTGGCCAAGTACATTTGGGGAGAAAAACAGAAGGGGAGTGAGGGGGGAGGAGTCATAGAGCTGTTTCTGTCATAGAGCTTTTCCTGCTCTCGATTCCTAGGCTCGCCCACTGCGCGTCGCTACGCGGCCTCACCTTCTTTTGCTGTGGTGTTTTATGGCAGTCTGCATCCTTTAGGCTACGTTCACACAGGGCACCCAAGCCTTGCCTACGCCTTGCCCTTACCCACGCTTTTAAATAGGCGTCCTTTTTAGAGAGGAGAGGCGCTTGTGACTCGGCTCCAGGTTCAGCGTGCAATAGGCGTGCAGTGTGATCGCAAAAGCGTGTAATAGGTTCACGCCCAGCTCAAGGTCTGCAGGCGTAGTAGGCGTGGGTTGAGGCAAGGCAAGGCGTAGGTGCCCTGTGTGAACGTAGCGTTATGTTGCATTAGGAGGCCTCCTTCGGGATTTATCCATCAACTGTTTCCCTACATTCTGTCCCCTCTTCTCCACAACTAAACTTTCAGATCCCGCCTCTCCAGGCTTGGCTGGGCTCAGCATCCACGGCCTCGCCTGCTCTATGACATCACTGATGACATCATCACGGATGACATCACTGATGACATCATCACTGATGACATCACATCATTAAGTAATTACGTTAATGACCTAATAAAAAAATCACCTCTGTCAGGTCACTCGCACGGGTGCTCTTTACACCCCCTGAAAGTTTCAGCCCAATCACAGGTAAAACGGCATAGCTGTAGCCGGCATAAAAATGTAAACAGAGAAACCTGTGACCCTCGTGTTGGTAGGCAGGGAATCTACCGCTACACTACCCGGACGCCCCATCCCATTGACTTTTAGACCAAGGAACCGGAAGTGCGAACATTCAGGTCTTCCATTCCTGTGGTACTCAATAGTGCCACTGCTTGAAGCGCTGCTGCAGCTCCTAAGCCGGCAGCATGAAACTGATCGGCCACTACATGATCATATCATGCATCACGCTGTAACATGAGGCACATGTCTCAATCTGTACTTTCCAACTAGCCCAATTGTTGGCAATTCAATCTTGGACTACATCTGCGTGTAACCTAGTAAGCAGTCCCTCCTGCCGCCACATTATTGTTCTCTCCCATCACTGTTCCCTCTCGTGGAAGTTTCGACTCCCCTCCATCCAGGTAATGCAGACAAATGGGGCTTTAATGCTATCCACAGTCCCATCCTACATTCCCCAGCTTTGTCATCAGTTTGCCTCCCCTTTAAACGCATTTCTCCACCTTAAGCAGCACTTTATTGTGGCGTGTTAGTTTGTCCAATTGCATTAAATGGACAGTAACCAGGAATCCATTTGAACCTGATCCTTGCCCGGGCCTCCTCAGTCGGCTCCATTAACTGTCATACTTGTCCAGAAACCCTCCTGTGCCATGGCCAAATGTGTAAGTTGATGCATCATCAATAACCATGCCGAGAGGAACTGCACAGTCTTTAAAAAGTCAAACCATATATTTGATGTCTTTCCACCGAGGCAGCAGATCAAATCAGCAACAGCGCAGGCCCTGCAGTAATGTGTTTAAACAGTGATGAGACGCAACTCTACACTCCTCTGAATGGCACTGACGACGGCACTCTTCCCCTCGGTGTCTCGGCGTAAAGTGGTCTCATCCACCAGGTTACTGTGTGAGTGTAGACACGGAGACTTGTCCTTACTGTGTGAGTGTAAACACGGAGACTTGTCCTTACTGTGTGAGTGTAGACACGGAGACTTGTCCTTACTTTGTGAGTGTAGACACGGAGACTTGTCCTTACTGTGTGAGTGTAGACACGGAGACTTGTCCTTACTGTGTGAGTGTAGACACGGAGACTTGTCCTTACTGTGTGAGTGTGGACACGGAGACTTGTCCTTACTGTGTGAGTGTAGACACGGAGACTTGTCCTTACTGTGTGAGTGTAGACACGGAGACTTGTCCTTACTGTGTGAGTGTAGACACGGAGACTTGTCCTTACTGTGTGAGTGTAGACACCGAGACTTGTCCTTACTGTGTGAGTGTAGACACCGAGACTTGTCCTTACTGTGTGAGTGTAGACACCGAGACTTGTCCTTACTGTGTGAGTGTAGACACCGAGACTTGTCCTTACTGTGTGAGTGTTGACACGGAGACTTGTCTCATCCACCAGGTTACTGTGTGAGTGTAGACACCGAGACTTGTCTCATCCACCAGGTCACTGTGTGAGTGTAGACACGGAGACTTGTCTCATCCACCAGGTTACTGTGTGAGTGTTGACACGGAGACTTGTCTCATCCACCAGGTTACTGTGTGAGTGTTGACACAGAGACTTGTCTCATCCACCAGGTCACTGTGTGAGTGTAGACACAGAGACTTGTCTCATCCACCAGGTTACTGTGTGAGTGTAGACACGGAGACTTGTCTCATCCACCAGGTTACTGTGTGAGTGTTGACACAGAGACTTGTCTCATCCACCAGGTCACTGTGTGAATGTAGACACAGAGACTTGTCTCATCCACCAGGTTACTGTGTGAGTGTAGACACAGAGACTTGTCTCATCCACCAGGTCACTGTGTGAGTGTAGACACAGAGACTTGTCTCATCCACCAGGTTACTGTGTGAGTGTTGACACAGAGACTTGTCTCATCCACCAGGTTACTGTGTGAGTGTAGACACAGAGACTTGTCTCATCCACCAGGTCACTGTGTGAGTGTTGACACGGAGACTTGTCTCATCCACCAGGTTACTGTGTGAGTGTAGACACAGAGACTTGTCTCATCCACCAGGTCACTGTGTGAGTGTAGACACAGAGACTTGTCTCATCCACCAGGTCACTGTGTGAGTGTAGACACAGAGACTTGTCTCATCCACCAGGTTACTGTGTGAGTGTAGACACGGAGACTTGTCTCATCCACCAGGTCACTGTGTGAGTGTAGACACAGAGACTTGTCTCATCCACCAGGTCACTGTGTGAGTGTAGACACAGAGACTTGTCTCATCCACCAGGTTACTGTGTGAGTGTAGACACGGAGACTTGTCTCATCCACCAGGTCACTGTGTGAGTGTAGACACGGAGACTTGTCTCATCCACCAGGTTACTGTGTGAGACTTGTCTCATCCACCAGGTTACTGTGTAAGTGTTGACACGGAGACTTGTCTCATCCACCAGGTTACTTTGTGAGTGTTGACACGGAGACTTGTCTCATCCACCAGGTTACTTTGTGAGTGTTGACACGGAGACTTGTCTCATCCACCAGGTTACTGTGTAAGTGTTGACACGGAGACTTGTCTCATCCACCAGGTTACTTTGTGAGTGTTGACACGGAGACTTGTCTCATCCACCAGGTTACTTTGTGAGTGTTGACACGGAGACTTGTCTCATCCACCAGGTTACTGTGTGAGTGTAGACACAGAGACTTGTCTCATCCACCAGGTCACTGTGTGAGTGTAGACACGGAGACTTGTCTCATCCACCAGGTCACTGTGTGAGTGTAGACACAGAGACTTGTCTCATCCACCAGGTCACTGTGTGAGTGTAGACACAGAGACTTGTCTCATCCACCAGGTCACTGTGTGAGTGTAGACACGGAGACTTGTCTCATCCACCAGGTCACTGTGTGAGTGTTGACACAGAGACTTGTCTCATCCACCAGGTCACTGTGTGAGTGTAGACACGGAGACTTGTCTCATCCACCAGGTCACTGTGTGAGTGTAGACACAGAGACTTGTCTCATCCACCAGGTCACTGTGTGAGTGTAGACACAGAGACTTGTCTCATCCACCAGGTCACTGTGTGAGTGTAGACACGGAGACTTGTCTCATCCACCAGGTCACTGTGTGAGTGTAGACACGGAGACTTGTCTCATCCACCAGGTCACTGTGTGAGTGTAGACACGGAGACGTGTGCTAGTTTTCCCACATCAGGAGAACTCCTTCTTAGGGCTTTCGAGACCCGTCCCCCTTATTCCCATCACCATAACACATTTTGTATTTATTTTTTTTCCCATGGAGTGGCCTCCCTTTGAGAGGCAGGAACTCCGGCGAGTTAATCCCCGAGGTGAGTGCTCCTCTCTGGGCTAGCACTGTGGATCTCCCCCTTCTGCCTGTTGGGAAGCCACACACAGCCCTAAGCAGCCTCTCAGATTTATTGAAACTTCTTGTCCTGTCCCGGTAGCTCATTTGTCAGGAGACCTAATTTACACTGGCCCTTAAGACTAATTGCAAATTTGCGAAAAAATGCTGATGTCGTTGGAACTGAGGAGGGCTTTTTTGCCCCTCCCTCAGTGTCCCTTGCCATGCATTCGCTAATGCGTTTCATCTGTAGAGCATAAAATAGACAGTTTCTTTCCTGTGTGTGTGTGTGTGTGTGTGTGTGTGTGTGTGTGTGTGTGTGTGTGTGTGTGTGTGTATGTGTGTGAGAGAGTGCAAGAGAGAGAGAAAGAGAGAGAGGCAAAAAGAGGGGCCGTGTGTGTTTGTGTGCGTGCGTGCGTGCGTGCGTGCGTGCGTGTGTGCGTGTGTTTGTGTGTGTGTGTGTGTGTGTGTGTGTGTGTGTGTGAGCAAGAACACTATACTAGATGCACCCCTAATGGGACTACTAACAAACAGGAAATTGCGACAAAAGCACAAACAGTGTTTACTGTTTAATTCATTTCTGGGAGAACAATGCCCTCCCATCTTCCCTATCAGGCTATCTAGGCCAGAAACAAAGCCCAAGACACCAGGCCACATGGCACTGCCTATTCTTGGCAACCAGCAGACACCACACTACAATTAGCGTTACAATTATCCTAGCCACTGAGCTCTACTGTAGGCCTATGTGCACATGGCAATTGCTCATGATGAGAGGTGCGTCTATATACAGAAAGGTTAAAGACGTCTCAGATATGGAGGACTCTATACATGGATTTAGTCAAATATATATCGATGTTTATATAAAATTCCATATTTCCAAATGGTTATTCTGTTTCTTTTTCTTAAAAATGCATGTCAGCTATGTGCCATACAGAGATGGCATGACTGCATGTAGTCTTATGGAAATATCTTAATCGTGGAAGGTCAGATTCCTGAGGTTTCTGTGAATATTCCCCATAAATGCGCAGTATTTCACTTTTTTTTAAATGAGAAGAAAAAAGGTTTGTTGTTAAAGACAGATTATGGTTTCATCCCGACCATTAGATATTACATTTCATTAATACTTAAGTCTTCCAAGAATAATGTTTATGTCCTTAAGAGGGTGTGAAGTACTTTTGCGCTAAAATTGTGGTGTGGTGTAGGTTTGGGTGTTGGAGATTTCCACCCTGAGTGCAGATCCACACATGCTGGCTGATTTGAGGGATAGTATATGCAGCTACATGACTCAATCAGGAGAGCGCCTCCCTTCATCAAGCTTCTGACACATCCTGCATACTTTGTGGCCATTTTCACATGCAAGTATTTAGAAACTGACACATTGTTGCCATGGAGAGCACGTGTCAAGGAAACTTCTCTGCATCTGCGGACACTTGATTGAAACTGGAGCCGTTTAGGATTTTGAGTGAGGGTTTCCACATCTACAGTATAGTCAACATCAAGTCATTCTTTTTTTCCTGTCTCATAACGAATTTGTAATCTCTACACATCCTCAAAGTCTTGTTTCGCATCCTGAAAGACCTGCAGCACGCACGCACGCACACACACACACACACACACACACACACACACACACACACACATACACACTCACTCACACACTCACATCTCCAACTATGTTTCCTCTTCTGCTTTGATGAAGCAGTTCTGAAATTCATGTCGAAGAAAGCTGCCTGCCACATTATTTCAGCAGCAACATACATGCACACACGCACACGCACACGCACACACACACACACACACACACATGCATGCACACACACACCGGGGAAAAGGTTTTGGGGGAGTTTGAGGGTCGAGCAATTATCTGATTAGTGAAAACATGATATGTGAAAAAGAACAACAACATGTAATTGTCTTGCTGTGTTAGTGCAGTGAAGGGCCAGATGTAGGAACGTGTGCACGCCTGTCAGTGTAATGGCTAACAGCCTGACCACACAGTTCCATCAGGCCTGCACCAGGAGGGCCTAAATAGCAATAAAAACCAACGCTAGCATTCGTTAGTACTCGACGCTCCGATTTGATTGGTAAAATTCACACTCTAATGGGCTTATAAAGGATTTCTTGGGCCCAGAACAATGAGCTGGAGGGGTAGAGCAGTGCCAGGTCATGGACACCCAGCGATTCACAACATCCCCCCCTTCTGGGCATGCTTAGTTTCCTCCATATCCACCGCTTACCCTCTGCAGCTCTGTTTAAAAGCCAGTCGGGATGTTCCAAAGGCATTTAATAGCGGGGGGGGGGGGGGGGGGGGGGGATTTCTGGACCTCCCACACTCAGGTTCAACCACAGAGCCATGGCTTTTCTGTTGTTGCCCCACCCCACCTCTGCATGTCTCGCCTCCTCACTCTCTCTCACTCCCCACGTGTGTCTCCCTCTCTCTCACTCCCCACATGTGTCAGAGTGTCACTCTCTCTCTCACTCCCCACATGTGTCAGAGTGTCACTCTCTCTCACTCCCCACATGTGTCAGAGTGTCACTCTATCTCACTCCCCACATGTGTCAGAGAGTCACTCTCTCTCACTCCCCACATGTGTCAGAGAGTCACTCTATCTCTCACTCCCCACATGTGTTAGAGAGTCACTCTCTCTCACTCCCCACATGTGTCAGATAGTCACTCTCTCTCACTCCCCACATGTGTCAGAGAGTCCCTCTCTCTCACTCCCAACATGTGTCAGAGAGTCACTCTCTCTCTCACTCCCCACATGTGTTAGAGTGTCACTCTCTCTCACTCCCCACATGTGTCAGAGAGTCACTCTCTCTCTCACTCCCCACATGTGTCAGAGTGTCACTCTCTCTCACTCCCAACATGTGTCAGAGTGTCACTCTCTCTCTCACTCCCCACATGTGTCAGAGAGTCACTCTCCCTCTCCCTCCCCACATGTGTCAGAGTGTCACTCTCTCTCTCACTCCCCACATGTGTCAGAGAGTATCTCTCTCTCACTCCCCACATGTGTCAGAGTGTCCCTCTCTCTCTCACTCCCCACATGTGTCAGAGTGTCACTCTCTCTCTCACTCCCCACATGTGTCAGAGTGTCCCTCTCTCTCTCACTCCCCACATGTGTCAGAGTGTCACTCTCTCTCTCACTCCCCACATGTGTCAGAGAGTCACTCTCCCTCTCCCTCCCCACATGTGTCAGAGTGTCACTCTCTCTCTCACTCCCCACATGTGTCAGAGAGTATCTCTCTCTCACTCCCCACATGTGTCAGAGTGTCCCTCTCTCTCTCACTCCCCACATGTGTCAGAGTGTCACTCTCTCTCTCACTCCCCACGTGTGTCAGAGAGTCTCTCTCTCTCACTCCCCACATGTGTCAGACAGTCTCCCTCTCTCTCACTCCCCACATGTGTCAGTCTCACTCTCTCTCTCACTCCCCACATGTGTCAGTCTCACTCTCTCTCTCACTCCCCACATGGGTCAGTCTCACTCCCTCTCTCTCTCACTCCCCACATGTGTCAGAGAGTCTCTCTCTCTCACTCCCCACATGTGTCAGAGTGTCCCTCTCTCTCTCACTCCCCACATGTGTCAGAGTGTCACTCTCTCTCTCACTCCCCACATGTGTCAGAGAGTATCTCTCTCTCACTCCCCACATGTGTCAGAGTGTCCCTCTCTCTCTCACTCCCCACATGTGTCAGAGTGTCACTCTCTCTCTCACTCCCCACGTGTGTCAGAGAGTCTCTCTCTCTCACTCCCCACATGTGTCAGACAGTCTCCCTCTCTCTCACTCCCCACATGGGTCAGTCTCACTCTCTCTCTCACTCCCCACATGGGTCAGTCTCACTCCCTCTCTCTCACTCCCCACATGTGTCAGAGTCTCACTCTCTCTCTCACTCCCCACATGGGTCAGTCTCACTCCCTCTCTCTCACTCCCCACATGTGTATGAGTAGAATAAGCTCTTGAACCAGAGGCACCTTTCTCCTGCACCTTGTCCATTTGCTCTCCTCTGTAGTGAAGACAACAAGGAGGGCCAGTGAGCCCACACATAGGGAACACATTGAGCCAGGCAGAGGGCCAGCATGGAGCTGTTAGGGAAAGAGCTGCGGCGCACATTGTACACCTAAATATTCACTATTGGATGTGGCACGTCCTCTTTTTTTCCCCTCTCCTCTCCTCTCCTCTCTCTTTCTCAGATGTCTCATCCTCTTCACTCACAATCAGGTTCCCACATTCTGACTGAGCATGTTGGCCACGTTGGCCAGCACAGGAGGAGTCCAACCAAGCAGAGAGGGGCTCTGGATTCATTTGATTTTGATTTGTATCGCGTCAGGAATTCAGACTTAC
>NC_139626.1:36116214-36121214 GCF_964638095.1 Poromitra crassiceps | reverse complement strand
GAGTGAGGGGGAGGGGGGCACCGAGTGGTGTTGGCTGCCTCGTGTGTGTGTGTGTGTGTGTGTGTGTGTGTGTGTGTGTGTGTGTGTGTGTGTGTGTGTGTGTGTGTGTGTGTGTGTGTGTGTGTGTGTGTGTGTGTGTGTGTGTGTGTGTGTGTGTGTGTGTAGCCTACCAGCTTCTTAAATGTAAATGTTTTCTGGTTTATTTAGTCGTCTACAACAGTAAACTGATTCTCTTTTGGGTTGTGGACTGTTGGTCAGGACAAAAGGAGACATTTGAGGTTGTCATCTTGGGCTTTGGGGAAAAGTTATCGACATTTTACAGACAAAACAATTAATCGACTAAGTCGAGAAAATAATCAACAGATTAATCGATAATGAAAATAATTGTTAGTTGCAGCCCTAACAGTCACATCATCTGCTTGTGGGTTTGACTGGTCTGTATAATGCAGACCTATCTCTGTTTGAGTATCGCCCTGTTTGTGTGTGTGTGTGTGTGTGTGTGTGTGTGTGTGTGTGTGTGTGTGTGTGTGTGTGTGCCCGCGGGGGCCAGGGAGGGGTTGCTGTTCGGTGCATGCCATGTCAGGGAGGGCCGGCGTCTCTCTCCTCATGGTACCGTATGTTACCACTCTGCCTCCCTCATTCCTTCACCTCCTGCCTGTAACTTAACCTGGGGACGGAGAGAGAGGGAGGGGAGGAGAGAGAGGGGGAGGAGGGAGGGGGGAGAGAGAGGGAGGGGAGGAGAGAGGGAGCGGAGGAGAGAGGGAGGGGGAGAGAGGGAGCGGAGGAGAGAGAGGGAGGGGGGAGGGAGATTGAAAAGAAAAGATACAATTCCAATCCTGCCAAAAAAACGGACCCTATCCCTCTTTCTAAAAAAAAATCTAATATTTTTCCGTACCCTTTTCTTGATTTTTATTTTTATTTTTTGTACGTACTCTGTTCTTTTGTGTCACACACTTGATAAGTGTCCCTAATGGTATTTTTGCCACAGTACATTACATTGTTAGCCCTGTGCTACAAGTACACAGTAGATTATGTTAGCCCTGTGCTACACACCACAGTACATTATGTTAGCCCTGTGCTACACACCACAGTACATTATGTTAGCCCTGTGCTACAAGTACACAGTACATTATGTTAGCCGTGTGCTACAAGTACACAGTACATTATGTTAGCCCTGTGCTACACACCACAGTACATTATGTTAGCCCTGTGCTACACACCACAGTACATTATGTTAGCCCTGTGCTACACATCACAGTACATTCATTATGTTAGCCCTGTGCTACACACCACAGTACATTATGTTAGCCCTGTGCTACACACCACAGTACATTATGTTAGCCCTGTGCTACACACCACAGTACATTATGTTAGCCCTGTGCTACAAGTACACAGTACATTATGTTAGCCCTGTGCTACAAGTACACAGTACATTATGTTAGCCCTGTGCTACACACCACAGTACATTATGTTAGCCCTGTGCTACACACCACATTACATTATGTTAGCCCTGTGCTACAAGTACACAGTACATTATGTTAGCCCTGTGCTACAAGCTGTGCCAAGAATGTCACTGTAATTTGACTTTAAGTGGATTCCAAGAAATACACTTTCCTGTTTCATTGAGTCCTTTTGCTTTCAACGCTATTATGTGTGGCGCTGCTCAAATCCACTAGTTTTTTTCCCCTCTGGCTTGTGTCTTTCTGCGTGGCCCTATTGTGGTCCCCCTTCTCTCTCTCTCTTCTCTCCCTGTGTGTGTGTGTGTGTGTGTGTGTGTGTGTGTGTGTGTGTGTGCGCGTGCGCGTGCGTGCGTGCGTGCGCGTGCCTGCACAGTAAGATATATGATGGCGGCAAGCAAAAAGCGCTCTCGTTTTGAAGAATACGCCTCGCTCGCCCGCCCTGTGATACCATCTATTCAAACATAAACACACCATCCCTCTCTGTCTTTTCTCCTCAGCTTTCCAGCTCCACAGGCTCCCCAAATGTTTGTTTCCTGCCTCGTGTGTGTTTATAAACACACAAACAGCCTACTGTACAAGACTACACACACACACACGCACGCACGCACGCACGCACGCACGCACGCACGCACGCACACACACACACACACACACACACACACACACACACACACACACACACACACACACACACACACACACACACACACACACACACTCACACTGTCCATATATCATTCATAAAATTGAATCATACTAAGGTGAAATTTGCATTACTAATTCTAATTGTGTGTGTATGTGTATTTCTAAATCTTTACATGTCATTTGCATAATGTTTAATGAGAGTCTGCTCTCTGTCCATGTTGCTTTAATTTGAGGGATTTCGATGTGACAGGAATAAGTTGGTTTTAGCTTGGGAAAACATGTCCACATTGTCTGCGGGTGCAAAGGCTGCAGATTCCTTCAAATGTGAGCATTGTAAAGTTTCTTCAGCTGCATGTGTCAGAGGGCTTGATTTCATGTAATAACCGCCTAGTGACCACGGGAGTGGACTGGCTCACGATATGGACGAGGTCTCCCCTGCTGTGACCCTCTGCGGGGCTCCGGCCTCGCCCCTCAGCAGTATGGCAGTTGTGTTCGACTCTCGTTTGCTTTGGCCTTCTGAGAGTTAGCATTAGCTCTCTCTTGTCCTCCCTCCCTTCTTCCCTCCATACCTCTCTCTTCTGGGCTCGCACTCAGATGTTCGTCCAGAGACTGTCCAGAGACTATCCAGAGACTGTCCAGAGACTATCCAGAGACTGTCCAGAGACTGTCCAGAGACTGTCCAGAGACTGCCCAGAGACTGTCCGAGCGAGGGTAGAGGGACTGAGGCAGGAGGGGGCAGGTTGGGGCAGAGGTTGAGGGGTATTAAGCCCTCTGAGCACAGCTGGGACCCCGACTATCAAAGAGATGGTAATGACCGTCTGCTAGCATTACAGAAGCTAGGAGGAAAGAATGGCCAACAAACCCACTGAGAGAGGAGCCTGTGTTTTTGGCACTGCCTCTAGCCACCTCTCTCCGTCTGTCCCATCCAGACAACTAATGAATCGGACTGAAAGTGGACGTAACGTAACGTAACCTAACCTAACCTAACCTAACCTAACCTAACCTAACCTAACCTAACCTAACCTAACGTAACGTAACGTAACCTAACGTAACGTAACATAACGTAAAGTGAAACTGTAACAATAAATAAATAAATATCCAGGTCAGAACATTCATTCAGGCAGGCAGGAAGGAAGGAGTTTGTGCAGTGTGTCGGCGTGCAGGTGGGCAGCTCAGGCCATGGATGCTGGTTGCTTGAGGAAGTTTCTGTTCAAGGGCCCGAACCGGTCCAAAAGGGTAGAAGATGTGGAGAGTTGGGCAGTTGTGTTTCTGCTTAATTACGGAAGTCTGGGACTTCTGGGTGCTAGATAATGTGGACTGACCCCTCCTCAGGTGAAGCCAGGTACTGCAGCCATCACGTGAGGCGAGAGAGAAGGCTGCCGCCCACTCGTGTCGAGCGTGTTACCCCTCTCGCCCCCTACAGCAGTCATTACCCATGACAGGGGTCAAGACGGGTCATGGGCTAAGCACTCCATCGACTGTAAAGTCAATAAAGGACTCATGTCTGTCCACAATGCCCCTTATAGTGATCTATTTGAGCTGGAGCGCAATGTGAGGTTATGCATGCGTGTGCGTGCTTGTGTGTATAATGGACGGACATCACCAGTCACCAACATATGTTCCATGTGGGATCTTGCTGCAGCTTCTCCCAGAGGGCTTTGAGGTAAGACTTCTTCACTGGAAAAAAAAAAGTCTCTTCTTTACGGAGGTGCAGCCGTGGAGTGCAGGGTTTAGGGTGTGCATAAAGTCCCTTCTTTACGGAGGTGCAGCCGTGGAGTGCAGGGTTTAGGGTGTGCATAAAGTCTCTTCTTTACGGAGGTGCAGCCGTGGAGTGCAGGGTTTAGGGTGTGCATAAAGTCTCTTCTTTACGGAGGTGCAGCCGTGGAGTGCAGGGTTTAGGGTGTGCATAAAGTCTCTTCTTTACGGAGGTGCAGCCGTGGAGTGCAGGGTTTAGGGTGTGCATAAAGTCTCTTCTTTACGGAGGTGCAGCCGTGGAGTGCAGGGTTTAGGGTGTGCATAAAGTCTCTTCTTTACGGAGGTGCAGCCGTGGAGTGCAGGGTTTAGGGTGTGCATAAAGTCTCTTCTTTACGGAGGTGCAGCCGTGGAGTGCAGGGTTTAGGGTGTGCATAAAGTCTCTTCTTTACGGAGGTGCAGCCGTGGAGTGCAGGGTTTAGGGTGTGCATAAAGTCTCTTCTTTACGGAGGTGCAGCCGTGGAGTGCAGGGTTTAGGGTGTGCATAAAGTCTCTTCTTTACGGAGGTGCAGCCGTGGAGTGCAGGGTTTAGGGTGTGCATAAAGTCTCTTCTTTACGGAGGTGCAGCCGTGGAGTGCAGGGTTTAGGGTGTGCATAAAGTCTCTTCTTTACGGAGGTGCAGCCGTGGAGTGCAGGGTTTAGGGTGTGCATAAAGTCTCTTCTTTACGGAGGTGCAGCCGTGGAGTGCAGGGTTTAGGGTGTGCATAAAGTCTCTTCTTTACGGAGGTGCAGCCGTGGAGTGCAGGGTTTAGGGTGTGCATAAAGTCTCTTCTTTACGGAGGTGCAGCCGTGGAGTGCAGGGTTTAGGGTGTGCATAAAGTCTCTTCTTTACGGAGGTGCAGCCGTGGAGTGCAGGGTTTAGGGTGTGCATAAAGTCTCTTCTTTACGGAGGTGCAGCCGTGGAGTGCAGGGTTTAGGGTGTGCATAAAGTCTCTTCTTTACGGAGGTGCAGCCGTGGAGTGCAGGGTTTAGGGTGTGCATTTATCTGCCTCTAAGTCCATTCTTACCCCCTCCATACGCTCCACGCCAGCTTCAACCATTTATCTCCGCTCGCTCGCTCTCCCTCCCTCCATCTTGCGCTCTCTCCCTCCCTCCCCTCTCTCTCCCCCCCAGTCCTCATAGCACTTGCTTCATTTGTTTGCT
>NC_139626.1:36103714-36111214 GCF_964638095.1 Poromitra crassiceps | reverse complement strand
CACACACACACACACACACACACACACACACACACACACACACACACACACACAGTTATATTGTGTCTGGTATTCCCGCCATACTGCAACAGAGAGTTTAATTCCATCACACAAAGAGTCCAAATATACACCTATTCATATTTATTCCTTTTTCAGGTTAATAAAAATGTATTATGTAATTTTAACCTAAACCAAAAAATTTAAATATTTGACACACAAACAACGTTGCATGACATTTGGTAGTTCTGCAAATTAGTGAAAGCAGATCTTAAAACAGTGATTGCTAACGTTATTCTCCAGTTCACATACAATGTGTGATTCATCCTCACCTCATGCTGTATTTAATTTCCCCCCCCAGTGCTGCTGGCCCATTTAGCTGGGCTGCATGTGTGTATGTGTGTGTGTGTCTGTGTGTGTGTGTGTGTGTGTGTGTGTGTGTGTGTGTGTGTACTGTGTGTGTGTGTGTACTGTGTGTGTGTACTGTGTAACCCTCACCCTCACCCTCACCTCGGTTACAATGCCAGGAAGGACATAGACCCTTCTGCATTCACCAGAAAGTGGCAGCTTCCTGCACACACACCTAGAATTAAAATGTCATTACTTAGCTGGCATGGCGGAGCGCGGCGAGACAGAGATTCTGTAGAGAGAGAGAAACAGAGGGACCGAGATGATACTTCATTTTTTTTCATTACCCAAAATGAATGAAAATCAAATCAATGCTGCCAAAGACAAGGCTGTGCATCTGTCTTCAAATGAACTCGATGTGAACAATGATGTGCTAAAGCTGATGACGGCAGGTAGAGAGGCTCAGCGTTGGCCTCTGCTTCCGGCACTCAGAGAGAGAGGCTTTTGATGGCATTCGGAGGCTGGACCTCTGAGGGGCAGCCTGGTCCACTGCCAGCTGACCGCCTGTATCTGACCTCTGACCTCCACAGGAGCTCAGGGACCCGACTGATTGCTGATTTGTCGGCTTGCCCGGCAACCCGGCCAAATATTACGGAAGGGAGTTTTCTTACTATTGTCACTGCTGCACTTCTCAGTGCCTGACGCTTTAGATGTTTGGGACAACACACGCAATTTGAATAGCTTGTTAACATTACAGCCTAGCTGGTGCGTGCATGCTAGCAGCCCACTGACCCTGTGATGCCGTGTCTCTACACAGCATGTTTTGCGATATCCTTCGGAGGCCACAGCCGAGGCGGCAGAGAGGAAGAATAGAGATGGTAGGGGGCATGTAGAGGACAATCATTAGACTGCACAGAAGGAGGGATGGGAAGGAGCGGGTGAGTGCGAGGCGAGGAGAGCGGGAGGCGCCGCGGTCCCCGAGCATCTGGCGCGGCGTGGCGGGGAGCCGCGGTCCCTGTCATTAATAGTGATGAAATCATTTACGCCATCAGGACTAAACGAGCCAGTTAACAGACACTCAGAGCTACACGTCTGTCTGGAGACGCCGAGGCCTTGCCTGTGCGCGGCGCGCGGCTGGCACTGACACGTACAGAGGGTAAATGGATGTGTGCGTGTGCGGAGGGTGACAGTGTGTAGAAACTGCATTAAGCATGTACACATGTGTTTTTTTTTTACTACTAAGCTGTGTTTGTGATGAAGCCATTTGGGTTCATTGTGAGAGTGGCACCTCCTGCCTTTTTTGTGTGATAAATGTGTTGTGTTGTGATATTCTTTTATCTTAGATTTTTCTCCCATTTTCTCCACAATTGTGCCACCCCCTCTACCAATCTGGGGAGAGTTGTAGACTAGCACATCCCTCCTCCGATACATGTGCAGTCGCCAGCAGCTTCTTCAGCGGGGAGTTTCACCGGCAGGACGTGGCGCGTGGGAGGATCACGCTATTCCCCCCAGTCCCCCCCCCCCCCTTCCGAACAGAGGAGGCACTAGTGCAGCGACCAGAACACATACCCTTAATCGGGCTTCCCACCAGACACAGCCAATTGTGCCTGCATGGATGCCCGGCCAAGCTGGAGGTAACAGGGGCTCAAACCTGCGACCCTCGTGTTGGTATAGGCAGGGAATCTACCGCTGCACTACCCAGACAGACACCCATAAATGTTTAGTACTGAGAGCGGTGTATCAGAGTTAAATGGAAAACCCATTGTGTTGACATGAGGACCACAAGGCCAAACAGCATTAGTACAGTACAGTACATGTGGTCCGTTCTTTTTTTAAATTTTATATAAAGGACAATTATCTAGTCCAAGGACAAGCCGTAAATTAACTCCATGCTCTGCACCGTCTGTGCACCATGTGAGTGTACACTCTGCATTTCAACGTTTTTGTCACAAGAAGGAGATTGAGAGGAATGAACAGTAACCTGCATGCACCACTATCTATATGTGCAGTACAGTACACAACCTGTATGCACCACTATCTATATGTGCAGTACAGTACACAACCTGTATGCACCACTATCTATATAATTGTGTGCAGTACAGTACACAACCTGTATGCACCACTATCTATATGTGCAGTACAGTACACAACCTGTATGCACCACTATCTATATAATTGTGTGCAGTACAGTACACAACCTGTATGCACCACTATCTATATAATTGTGTGCAGTACAGTACACAACCTGTATGCACCACTATCTATATAATTGTGTGCAGTACAGTACACAACCTGTATGCACCACTATCTATATGTGCAGTACAGTACACAACCTGTATGCACCACTATCTCTATAATTGTGTGCAGTACAGTACACAACCTGTATGCACCACTATCTATATAATTGTGTGCAGTACAGTACACAACCTGTATGTACCACTATCTCTATAATTGTGTGCAGTACAGTACACAACCTGTATGCACCACTATCTATATGTGCAGTACAGTACACAACCTGTATGCACCACTATCTATATGTGCAGTACAGTACACAACCTGTATGCACCACTATCTATATGATTGTGTGCAGTACAGTACACAACCTGTATGCACCACTATCTCTATAATTGTGTGCAGTACAGTACACAACCTGTATGCACCACTATCTCTATAATTGTGTGCAGTACAGTACACAACCTGTATGCACCACTATCTATATAATTGTATGCAGTACAGTACACAACCTGTATGCACCACTATCTATATGATTGTGTGCAGTACAGTACACAACCTGTATGCACCACTATCTATATAATTGTGTGCAGTACAGTACACAACCTGTATGCACCACTATCTATATAATTGTGTGCAGTACAGTACACAACCTGTATGCACCACTATCTATATAATTGTGTGCAGTACAGTACACAACCTGTATGTACCACTATCTATATGATTGTGTGCAGTACAGTACACAACCTGTATGTACCACTATCTATATGATTGTGTGCAGTACAGTACATGGGGGTGGAGATGAGAATATTGTTGTGCCACAATTTACAAGAGATGTGCCATCGTTAGAGCTGTAGCGGGTGGAGACACCAAACCACTGGCTAAATCTGCCATGAAATACTAGACTGCTGCAATAAAACCTGAGCATCTGCACCAAACTGGAACCAGATGAACCCTGCTTTCTCTCTCTCTCTCTCTCTCTCTCTCTCTCTCTCTCTCTCTCTCTCTCTCTCTCTCTCTCTCTCTCTCTAGCTCTCTCGTTCCCCTGTGTGTCTGCGCGGCTCTTCTCTGTGTTGTTGGCGTGTGCGCGGACGAGAGCGCTGCGTAATGGTGATTTGGTGCACAAATGCGACGTGTGTTGATGCGAACAGTAAGCGGTGTGCGCCGCTTGTGCGTTGTGAGAGTGTGCACGCCGCGCGTACGCTTGTTTGCCTTTGTGTGTATCGTGTTATGGCCGACACAAGTACTGGGGGGCCACAAAGGAAATCCATTGCCAACAACAGCACAGCTACTGGCAGGGAGCCATACCACCCCAGCGGCTTATGGGGATAGGGTTTACAACCAGAGAAGCAGTGTAGTAGGGGGGGGTGAAATCAGTAAGGGTCACCCTGTATAATATATAGTGTGTCCAGTTTATTCCTTGGCACTCTGTCACTGCCTTCCCAGAATTACTTATTTCTCAACAATGATACCAATAACAGTTTTGTTTTCATCTGGTACATGTCGAGAGGAAAAAGCAACAACAATCAGCCTATAGGCCGTTCCGCACTCATCGTACAAATCAGGCTATTAATAGCGAGCATTAGACTGAGGTAGTGCAGAGTAGCAGAGATTTATAGACTACATTAAGACTCCGACGAGAACATTATGGTGCTTATTGTGAATTAGGGCATAGGCTCTGTGGCGTGTTTGCTTCTGGGGAGAGGTCGCGGTATCCCGTTACCTCCTCGAACCCCTCGCTCAGAGGGGACAAGTGTGCTTTTTCCATCTTAGTCCCAGACAACTTCTTTCCAGTGTGTTGGCTTTCGCTTATATAAGGACATTTGATCGTTGGAAGGCCACGCTGGATGGCTGGTTACACTATACAGATGTACAATGGTGATTGGTTTATTAGCCTTATAAACATAACGACGTGATATGTTTGCCTCTTTGGCCTAGCAGACTCACCCCCCCTCCGGCCCCAAAGTAGTCGCCGTGTTATAGCTGGGGTGGTTATGTTCCTCTCTTATTCTTCTGGATGCTGGCTTAGATAGATGAGGTGTTATGCGTGTGATAATTCATATGACGAAGCCGGTGTTAATAGTCGTCATACGTTTTCTGGGGGCATAATGTGGAATTTGAACCCACAGCCCCCCAAACCACCGCGCTAACCACTAACCCAGCCTCTGGACCTCCTCCCTCCCGTATTGGCAGAGTCTCTCCTTTGTCTTGTCGTGCGTTTCTCTCTCTCTCTCTCTCTCTCCCTCCATCGCTGCAGCCTCTCGTCAGCGGCCGTGGCGTCTATTGACAGAGCAGTACATTCTACACATATCTGGGGGATTAAGTTGCGAATTTAAGCAATGGGAAAATCAATGGCTTCCTCTTTTAATTCATGGGAAAGCCTGTCACTGTGGGGAGGGGGGGAAACAGTGAAGAGATGTGGCTGTTCAGATCCCATTCATCCAGAGAGGAAGAGAGGAGAGGAAGAGAGGAGAGGACAGAGCCAGCCTGCTTTAAATCTCTCCATCAGACGGGTGCGAGGCACATGCTGGCTTGCCAGAGATAAAGCCGCTAGAGAAAGTCTATATTTTATCTCTCTGCTCTTATCAGTGTTGGAGACTGTGATTTGTTTGGCTGTTCTTTGATAGAGTGACTGTTGCATATTTGATCAACCTTTTCATCATTCTTTATCAGAAAGCGCTGTACATTTGTGTTTTACAGTAAGCCCATGCAGAAACCTCTAGTTTCAAGAGGTTTTGAAGCACTACCTGGACTCTCAGCCAATCAAAACAAGTATCTGCCTGCACACATGTGGACTTTTACTTCTTTTTTTATTTTATTTTTATTTAACTTTTTCAGAACCTTAAGAAAATAAAACAAGAACAGGAAAAAAGAAAAGAAAAAACATATATACATACATTCAACATTACAATGCCACAAAATGGTGCTACCAGTCATACAAAAAAATTGCTTACAAAACGATAAAAAAAAAAAAAAAAAAAAAAAAAAAAACTGTGCAAAGGATCCAAAAGAAACTCAATTACCGCCCCTAGCCCGATCGAAATAGGTCAGGAACGGGTCCCAAACAACAGAAAATCTCCCTAAAGAATTCGTCCTCTGGAATCTGAGTCTCTCCATATGTATAACTGAGATCATGTCTGTCAGCCACAGCTGAAAAGAAGGTGGAGAGGAGGACTTCCATTCCTTCAAAATTAGTTTCTTGGCGACTGTCATTCCCTGTGTCAGAGATTGCTGCATGGCCGTTGGGAGGAGCAAAGAGGACTCCGAGCAGCCGAAGATGGCGAGTTCCGCCTCCAGTTGGAGGGCTATTTTGTAGGCCTTGGAGTACCAGTCAAATATTTTGGCCCAGAATCCTGATAGTGAAGGGCAAAACCAAAAAGCATGGGACAGTGTGCCCTCCGACACCCGACACCTATCACATAGTGGTGAGACTGAAGGATATATCTTGTGTAACCTATGCTTGGAGTAATGAAGACGGTGAGCAACTTTAAATTGGATAAGTTGATGTCTGCTATTAACTGAGCAGAGCTGGACCACAGACAGACTCCTGTCCCATATGATTTCAGACAGATCCACACCAAGTTCCTCCTGCCACGCCCCCACTGATCCTCTCAGTGGGGGCCTTAATGCAATAGTCGAACAAACACACAAACTTAGAAATAAGATGCCTGGAGTTGGGAGGGCTTAACAAAACCTAAAAAAAAACATGTTCATCTGGGAGAACTTCAAAATTCCAAATCTTGGATCGGACATAATGTCTAGCTTGTATATATCTATAAAGATGCGTTTGGGGCAACTCAAATGCTCTCTTCAGAAGATCAAAGGATGCAAATTGGCCATCAATATACAGGTCACTGATGGAGACCAGCCCCTTTTCACTCCAGGCATGGCAAATTCTATCTGACCATGAGGGCAGAAAAGAATGATTAAAACAGATTGGTGTGTGAACAGAAACATCTGGTACATTCAAAACTTTCTTAACCTGATTCAGAATTCTGACAGAGTTTTTCACAACAAAACTCAAACCTTTCAAAGTCCCAGGCTCCTCTAGCTTAGAAAACAACATGGCTGGCAATGAGGACCTGGCGATAGAGCCAGGTATACTTTTACTTTTGACCTAATATTGAGGAGTCACCCGGCCTTTTTATTTTCATCTGCACAGATTCCCATCATAGATCTGCCCAAATTAAAAAAGATTTATTTTTATTTGTTTAAACTTTTGCCACCAGGAAGTATGTCTGCAATATGTCTACAATATGCAAGCAATTAAGTTGTCTGGTGGAGAGACAGAGGTGACACACCTCCCAGGAGAGCAGGAGGAGATCGAGCAAAGGAAGAAGAAAGCCAAACCTTGCCATGATCACAGAAGCTCTCTGAAACAGAAGTGCCTTCATGTCTGATCACAGAAGCTCTCTGAAACAGAAGTGCCTTCATGTCTGATCACAGAAGCTCTCTGAAACAGAAGTGCCTTCATGTCTGATCACAGAAGCTCTCTGAAACAGAAGTGCCTTCATGTCTGATCACAGAAGCTCTCTGAAACAGAAAGGGCCTTCATGTCTGATCACAGAAGCTCTCTGAAACAGAAGTGCCTTCATGTCTGATCACAGAAGCTCTCTGAAACAGAAGTGCCTTCATGTCTGATCACAGAAGCTCTCTGAAACAGAAGTGCCTTCATGTCTGATCACAGAAGCTCTCTGAAACAGAAGTGCCCTCATGTCTGATCACAGAAGCTCTCTGAAACAGAAGTGCCCTCATGTCTGATCACAGAAGCTCTCTGAAACAGAAGTGCCCTCATGTCTGATCACAGAAGCTCTCTGAAACAGAAGTGCCCTCATGTCTGATCACAGAAGCTCTCTGAAACAGAAGTGCCCTCATGTCTGATCACAGAAGCTCTCTGAAACAGAAGTGCCCTCATGTCTGATC
>NC_139626.1:36098714-36101214 GCF_964638095.1 Poromitra crassiceps | reverse complement strand
AGAGGGAGGGGGGGGAGGGGGAGAGAGGGAGGGAGAGAGAGAAGCTAACAGTCAAAGCCGGGGCCAGTTCCCCAGAGTTGTCAGTGGGCAGCCCAGTGTCTGGTTATCACGCTGTTTGAAATGACAATAGCTTGACTTGTATTTTCCTCCCGAGACCCAACTCAGATCTATAAGCCGGAGGGAGGGAGGGAGGGAGGGAGCAGAGACAAGAAAACGGGGGGTGGGAGGGGAGGGGGGGGGGGTGTACAGTGTGGTGAGGGAGGAGATGATAGAAGCCGACAGAGAAAGCAAGGGAGAAAAGGAGGAAGAGATTGACTCCCTCTGTCTCTATATCACATAGCTGTTAGCCTTTAGCTGTTAGCCTTTGAGAAGTGGAGAGAGACATTGAGAGAAAGGAAGAGACAGGAGCGGTAGCGGCGCTGTAGTGACATGTTTTTCATGTGGAAGCTCCGTCAGGATTAGACAACAAAAAGACTTCCTGCCTGTCACCTGCAGCTACACCCCCTCACTCAGGAGAGACACACGGCCTACAAAGAGCTGTCCCCGAGTCAGACACACGGCCTACAAAGAGCTGTCCCCGAGTCAGAGACACGGCCTACAAAGAACTGTCCCCGGGTCAGAGACACCGCCTACAAAGAACTGTCCCCGGGTCAGAGACACGGCCTACAAAGAGCTGTCCCCGGGTCAGAGACACACGGCCTACAAAGAGCTGTCCCCGAGTCAGAGACACGGCCTACAAAGAGCTGTCCCCGAGTCAGACACACAGCCTACAAAGAGCTGTCCCCGAGTCAGACACACAGCCTACAAAGAGCTGTCCCCGGGTCAGAGACACGGCCTACAAAGAGCTGTCCCCGGGTCAGAGACACCGCCTACAAAGAGCTGTCCCCGGGTCAGAGACACCGCCTACAAAGAACTGTCCCCGGGTCAGAGACACGGCCTACAAAGAGCTGTCCCCGGGTCAGAGACACACGGCCTACAAAGAGCTGTCCCCGAGTCAGAGACACGGCCAACAAAGAGCTGTCCCCGAGTCAGAGACACCGCCTACAAAGAGCTGTCCCCGAGTCAGACACACAGCCTACAAAGAGCTGTCCCCGAGTCAGAGACACGGCCTACAAAGAGCTGTCCCCGAGTCAGAGACACGGCCTACAAAGAGCTGTCCCCGGGTCAGATCACTGGGTGACAGGCACTTAAGAGACCCAGCTTTAGTCACACATCTCTCCCCTCAGATCAGGGTCTTTTGCTAACAAGCTCAGCCACAAGTTCCTTCTTTTTGATTTGATTTGATTTATTTATCTTGGTAGACTGAAGCTTATGATTAAAGGGCACTTTAAAAAAGCAGGGGCTACATGAAGACTTCTGTGTAGAGTTGTGAGGGAACGTACAGTAGGCTATATTCACAAAGTCCACTTTTCCAGAGTTTGAAAGAAGTGGAGCCCTAATTGAATTAGCTGTCTTATTAGTGTTTGAGGTTGTAAGCTGGGCTCTCAGTAAGGAAGTGAGGGACTTGGGAAGTGGATTTAAAGAGCACTGTTGGTTTTGCTTCTAATTTTACACTCACTTGACACACATGATTTCCCCTTAGCTGCAGTTAGCCCCTGCTATGGTAATGCTAACCTAATGTGTGTGTGTGCAAGGGGGGTGCAGGTGCTTATTTCACCTCATCAGTTAGCCAAGCTTTGGAAACACAGCAGTCTACAGTACATACTGTATAATATAGCATAATATAGCTAGTCAATAGTGCAGACCTGTAAGAATTGAATTGAACTGTCGTCGAGGTCGGAATTACAGGTCGGAAATTCGGGTATCATTTTGAGCTCCGGTTTGTCCGAGTCGACGCTATCAGAAGTGTTTGTTGACCTAATTTGAGGTGTAATTTTGTAATATGTGTGTAGCTTATATTGTTTATATTTCTCTCTGATTATAGCAATATGTTGAATTCAACAGCTATTTTACCAATGAAATTAGTTAGCTGTGTATGTTTTTGTAACTCCAACCGTCTCCGAAAAAAACAGCGTGAACGCAACTATTCCGGGGGTCGAAAAAAATTGAATGCGGTATCAATCTTCTCATTTCAACACCTCTTGAGGGGAAATAGTTTAAGCACCTTTAGCCATAATATTGTCTGAATTTTGCTTCTGTTATTCTACTGTACCTTAATTTGGTGAAAGCTAATTGCTAATTAAACTTGGTTTCATTATTTCAACGTGTTAAATCCAAGGGCTTTAGTAGTATTATCTTTACTTACCGAAAGAAAGAACCTTTGATCAAGATTAACAACATATACTCTCCCTTGGTCTCTATGCAAGCAAACACGCACGCACACACACACGCATGCACGTACGCACGCATGCATGCACGTGCACGCGCGCCCACACGCACAGACCCGTGCGCGCGCGCACACACACACACACACACACACACACACACACGATGATTTTTTCCCTACAGTACATGTTGTCAATATTCACCTCTCTGTGGCCTGAAAACTCAATTTCTAAAA
>NC_139626.1:36091214-36096214 GCF_964638095.1 Poromitra crassiceps | reverse complement strand
AGCGTTGTCACCCCGACCTTATTGAAAGGTCTGCCGAGACATAGCACCGCGGCTTTAAAGACGCACGGCCGTGACCCGTAAACAGAAGAGAGAGAGAGAGAGATCAGAACATTTGTATCAGAACATACTCCTCTTTTTCCATGTTTCTTTATTTCCAGCCATGTTGTTCTCTCCGTGTGTTTTTGCCCTGGAACTAGCTGTATCTCTCCCATGTATTCCCCACTGCCCATGACATAGTGGAGATGCCTGGTTAAGTGCTGTTCTGACATTAGCAGAGTGTAGTCACAGCATTTGGCCTGGGGACAAATGCTAGAAAGGCCCTATTAAATATGGATGCCACCCCCTCCTCTTCTCGCCCGTTCCCCCCTGCCTCGCTGGGGTGTGCTGGGAGTGTGCGTGTGCGCGTCTGGGTGTGTGTCTGGATGTGTTTGTGTCTGGGGTGCCATGCCGTTTGCTCTGTCACACCATGTCCCCGCCGTTTGTTTACTCACACTGACAGAGATACGCTAGCGTGCTGTTAGCGCTCACCAGCGACGCTCGCTAAGCACGTGCCAAAGAGCTCGCTAACGCTCCAGCTCCCCTGTAAATAATGCATCCGCCAGTGCCAGGCAGCTAGCTAGCGCCGCGGCCCCAGCTGTCTGAACTATTTCATAGGCTGATGAATCTGTTAGCCTGCGCGTCACTCTCGGTTTGTGTGTGTGTGTGTGCCTGCGCCGCATGTGTGTGTATTAGTGGGTGTCATTGTCGCCTGCTGTTAGATCTCAGAGCTCCGCGCTGCGTGAAAATGATGCCAGCCAACCCCCGGTGCCCACCTCTGCCCCTGGCACTGTGATGGCCCTGTGGGTGCCCCGTGGATGCACTGGGGCCAGCGCGTGCAGAGCTGCAGGCAGGGTCCCCGCGGGGAGGAAGTGCGGGCCATTAGTACGGTCCTTGCCCCGGCGTTTTACTCCACTTCAGTACACATCATAGGGGCCGCCCTCTCGCTAACTAGCTAACAGATGCTAATTAGCCCATGCGACAGAGCCAGCGGTTCCCCCTTTGCTTTGGAGTGTATGTGAAGTTACAGAGCAAAGCTGGCTGGGAGGACGTACTGTAGCCAGGGACTGACACTGCTTTATCAGTTTCTCTTTTAAGCACTTCAAAGAAATGTGGAGTATAGATAGACTGCATTATAGCATTTTAGCATAGCCCGAATAAGTCCACTGATGAGACAGGAGTGACTCTATTAGATACATGTGAACGCCTAAAAGCGGTCAGAGTACATTCTAATCTATATGTGAAAACTGAGGTGGCCGACTGACCCATGGTTCAGGACTCACCCCTGTGTCTTCTCAGGACAGACACCTCCAGTAAATAAACGGACCTGTTTATTTACTCAAACGCCTCGCGGTACAGTGCTGCCCTCTCCTCTCCTCTCCTCTCCTCTCCTCTCCTCTCCTCTCCTCTCCTCTCCTCTCCTCTCCTCTCCTCTCCTCTCCGCCTCGCCTGGCCTTCCCCCACAATGTCTTCATTTTGTGGAAACAAGAAGGACCACGGGCTTAATGAAACTTAATGATGATAGTCATAACACAACAATAATCCAGTGGTCTGGAAAAGTAATCAATGCGTCTTCTCTCCTTCCCCTAATGACCTGTGAAAACAAAGCAATAAAAAGGCGGCGCGTGTTTATTTTGGCCAAAGCAACAGGCTGATAAGGCTGGCTGGCTGATTAGGGCCGAGCACAGCCAAGACGCTCACAAAGATTAGCACGCTACACAAAGCTAATGTCACCACTCGAGATGACGAGGGCTCTGTGCATGTGTGTGTGTGTGTGTGTGTGTGTGTGCGTGCGTGTGTGCGTGTGTGTGTGCGTGTGTGCATGTGTGCGTGTGCGTGCGTGTGTGTGTGCGTGTGCGTGTGTGCGTGTGCGTGCGTGCATTTCACAACCTTTCCCGTCATATCTGCTCACATAAGACACGAGGACAAAGCGATGACACAGCTGAAGTGAATGGAGTGCCAAAGTCGCGCCCTCTTCCGGTTTCGGCATGGGGCCTGGGGGATTTCTTTCCCCATTCATTTTCCCATTGACGTAAAATCCTTATAAAAAGAGTTTTACTAGGACTTAAACCAAGCGATTCAGCTATATTCAGAATCACGAGAGACGATAGAACATTTCACCTCTCACCTGATTCTGATTCTGAGTATAGCCGGTTTGCGTGGTTTGTACCAGTAAGTAATTTTTATTTTTTATTTTTAAGGATTTTATAAAATGACAATGGAAAAATGTATGGGGAATTCACTTAGGCCCCATAGGAAATCTGGCGATGGCGAGACTTTGGCACTCTATATGACTTTGTAAATGCACACTGAAAAAAATAAATCCTGCGCAATTAGCCTATTATCTTACTAGGTTTATGCTTTAAATAGATCTGAATCACCTGGTTGAGGTTTACATTACATTCACATTGACTGTAGCTGTAGTCGGTAGCGGAAGCTCTCCCTGTAGTAGTTGGATGAGCACGTTTCCCTTGTCTTGTGTGAAGTGGCTGACTCTGGGTTGAAGTGGCTGACTCTGGTTTGAGCATGCCTCTTGTCTTTTGCTCTCTGCTTAATTCCTCCCAGACTTGGGCCCTTCACCGCAAATCATTGTGGTGTGCTGCACACAGCTTTGGGACACAACTGTGCGCCCCAAAGTGGTGCGAAAGCACAGTTCTCCCAATCATCTTTTCCCTTTCCAGTAGGAAATACAAAACCAGCGTCTGTTTCTCTTTCTGTTTCTTTTATGAGCTTGTGATTTCCACAGCTTCTTTAGAGTACAATGGAAAGTGTTGGTTTGAGTGACTGCTTTTAATTAGTTAAGTACAGATAGGGGAGAAAAGGGAAAAAATAATATTTTGCTTTGACTCTGTAGACGGGATTTTGTGTGGGACGAACTGCTACAGCAGAAAAAAAAATTCTTTGATCTTTGGAGAAACTGGACAATAGAAATCATGCTATGTGCTGCACACAAAAAGGCCCACCTCCACATCAATCTTTTGGCTTCCGAGCAAGTACAGGTCATGCATACTATATCAGGATATAGCGCACACATGGCATTTCTGAAATTGTCAGAATTAAAATAATTGAACAAGCCGTGTAGTGAATGTATTTGGTATTCCCTGCTCAGATCATATGAATACCTAAACACACAACACACATGTATGACAACCATGGGAGATCGGTGTCAGGTGGATTACATGGAATGATGGGGTGGTGCGTCCTCGTTCTCCCTGCTTGCTGGAGAGCCTGGTGTCCTGATTAAAATTTCAGCTCCACTGCCTTTCTAATTAATTAGCGAGGCCAACTCGGAGGAGCGCTGCGGACCAATTAGTCTCCAGCAAGCCGATGATGCCTATCGCCACGGCAACACCGTACAGCTGTCGCTCCCCTGCTCTGCTCTGCTCTGAGGGTGGCTGGGATGGACCCTCAGGTGCTCACACAGGTTCACATGCACACACACACACACACACACACAACACACACACGCACACACACACATGCACAACACACACATACACACCTACATACATACACGCACGCCGCACACATGCACACACATGCACACACACACATACACACCTACATACATACATACACACACACGGCACGCGCGAGCGCACACACACACACACACACACACACACACACACACACACAAGCATGCATGCATGAATGCACGCATGCATACCACATCAGATACATGCATGAATAAGAATAATACGAATAAGAATCATAACATTTGCTCAGAAGTGGTGAAGTCACACTCAATCACACAAACACACACACACACACACGCACACGCGCACCACACGCGCACACGCACGCACACATATGAGAGTAGGTCACAAGATGTCAGTGCCCTAAGGTAGATAAATACAAATGAACATAGATCATATTCCATTGAAATGCAGTGAGAAATTAGATCCAATGCTTTAAGCCTGGACTCAAAAGAAATAGTCAGTGACTGTGGTAGTGTGTGAGGTTGTTGGCCTGAGGGAGTGTGAGACACCAACAGTTCTGCATTGTCTTAGCTAACAATCTACAATCATTTTCTGCCAAATGAAATAACCCCTATACCATATACATAATGTCATTTGGAAAGGGTAGATGAATAGAAAATGCATCGTAAGGAAGGAAACAACACTATTGCTAAGAATGACAGTATAGTATAGTTTTTTTCTCTCCTACCTCCGGGTGCAGCTGTGTGTGCCTGCAATAATGCCAATATGCTTTCCCCGGCGTAACCTACTTGACCGGGTTCTTGTGAGAGCTGCACGGCCCTGCAAAGTCCGACACAAGCAACCTGAAGAGGCAGGATCTGAACCCCCTCTCACCCCCGTGCCCCTCGCTGCATTCTAAAATAAAGGCGTTGAAATAAGATGGAATTTCTTAGTGGCGCGTTCATTCTGGATGCTGACCAGAGGGGCGGGGGGGGGGGGTGTGTGTGTGTGTGTGTGTGCGGCAGAGTTTGCTGACTTTGTGAGAACGGGACTAGTTACAAGAGCGAGGAAGCTCATTTCCCACTTCAAGGGGTCGTCTGAAAGATGGCATCAGCAGGCCTCTCTGTTAGCTCGCCGTACGCTCGCAGAGGCGCGTGCACACACACACACACACACACACACACACACACACACACACCACACACACACAACGCGCAAGTCTCATAATATAGTCTCACATTCACGGCCACACATACTGAATAATGTCTCCCCATCGCCTCCTCTCCCAAAGTCTAATGTTTATTCGTACTTGAGGAAAATGCGCTGATGCAGTTTTTCTTCAAGATTTGAAAAACAGCCAAAAGCAAAAAAGAAGAAAAAGAAGAAAAAAAAGAGTGGTACTTCAAAGCCCCGTTGGTGTTGGGTACACATTAATGAACACATCACACACACCCGCGCACATGCAACACATGCGCGGCGCACACTCGCAGTCTCGCTGCAAATAATTCACTTTCTCCTACAAGTTGATACATACATACATAC
>NC_139626.1:36066214-36088714 GCF_964638095.1 Poromitra crassiceps | reverse complement strand
CTGTCTCTCTCGCTCTCCCCCAGCCTCTCCTCCTCCTCCTCCTCCTCCGCCTCATCCCTCCATCCCCACCCCCCACCCCCCTCTCTCCGGTCCAGCTGCACTCAGATGTGTCTGCCTGGTCCCCCCGAATTCCCCCTCACCCCTACGCTCTCCCCAGCTCAACGCCACTGCCAAGGCGAAAGAGAGAGTAGGAGAGAGAGAGAGAGTGTCGCAGCTGGTAATACTTACTGGCCATTTTACCGCGGTAAAGGCATGTGATTCATTAGGCCAGGGCCCGCGTGTTTTGCGCTGAGTACCGGCCGTGTTATTGTTAGGATGTGGTAAAATTATAAATATGGAGGGAGGGGGGGGGGGGGGGGGGGGGGGCAGGAATCTGAGTGGAAGGGGAGGGGAGGAGGGGAGGAGGGGAGGGGGGAGGGGAGGGGAGGGGAGGGGAGGGGAGGGGAGGGGAGGGGTGCCACTCGTTAACTCCTCTGCCACAGTCTTGTTTCTCATGATTGGGTGGCAATAAAAAAGTCTGTCACAATTTGTCAAAGTGAATGAGTCAGTGGCACACGAGCGCTCACATCAACACCACGGCCTGGAACACACGCTAACATATGTCACATTAGTCAATAGCTTTATAATTGCAGAAATGAGGATTCCGGCTTTAGTCAAATGAAGTGGACTTATTAGGAGGTCCTGAGAGGGAATTTGCAATTTGGTCGGGGTCGATTGCAGAATGGCAATCACCAACGCTTGGCACTACTCCGCTCAGGCAATCCTGCATTATTGTGGACAACTTACCCCCCTCCAACTTTGCCAGATTTTTCTTTTCTTTTCTTTTCTTTTCTTTTCTTTTCTTTTCTTTTCTTTTCTTTTCTTTTCTTTTCTTTTCTTTTCTTTTCTTTTCTTTTCTTTCTTTCTTTCTTTCTTTCTTTCTTTCTTTCTTTCTTTCTTTCTTTCTTTCTTTCTCTCTTTCTCTCTTTCTCTCTTTCTTTCTCTCTTTCTCTCTCTCTCTCTACCTGTCTCTGTGTCTCCCTGTGTCTTCTTGTGACCTGTGCCTCTGACACAGTGTCTAGCCTCCACTCCAGCCCCTCTATCTCTGAACTTTGTCAGACTGATAAAGACTCAAACGCCCAGATGGACTTTCCTTTGGTCTAACCGTCTATCTCCCTCCCCCTGTCTTTGTCCCACAGATACACACACACACACACACACACACACACACACACACACACACACACACACACACACACACACACACACACACACACACACAGACACACACACAGATGTGTGCCTACACCCACGCAGAGACACTCACTCCTCTCCCTCATGGTGTGTCTTTGGGAGTGACACACACTTGTCATTGCAGTAATGTAGCCAGGAATCGAATACTCTCTCTCTCTCTCTCTCTCTCTCTCTCTCTCTCTCTCTCTCTCTCCCCTTATTTCTCGGTGTCACTCGCTCACTGAGAGTGTAAACACTAATGGACGCTGCAGCTCTTTCTTGGAATACTATATCTAAAGCAGGAACTACCTAAGTGAATCAGGAGCAATCTTCTCACTATGCTGGCTGAGGTAAAGCATCCCGCACATCTGAGAATGAGCCGTATCTGTGTCACAGAGCCTGTGTGTTTCAATAGCCACAGAGCAAAGTGCCTTGATTTGGATTTGGATTTTTTTTCCCACATCGCTCTGCCGTGATGGGTGATACTTTTCATAATGTGATACTTTACAATCCCAATACTATTTGAGCAACAACAACAAAAGAAGAAAGAAAGAAAGAAAAAATGCAAATTTAGATTAGATTAGATTAGGTGTTGGAAGTCGTGATTGGTTTAAAAATCTGAAATACCAAGCAACTATTTCCAATATGCATAGTTTTGTATTTCCCCCAGCTGTTGGGTGCGCAGGCCCAGGTGTTTACAAGTAAACCACCATGTTGACACGCTGTTTGAACAAAACGCCCAGGAAAGAAACAAATATTATTGCCCGGTCGTGTGTGTTGAAAAGCAGCCAGCCTGCCTACAGTAGTGTGCAGAGCAGTTGAGCTGAAAAAACACGTCATTTTGGAGATTGCTTACACACAATTAGTGCAGGGCTTTCACATTACAAATGGTCAAAGAAAATAAAGAGCTATTTGCTAGATTAAAATCTACGAGGTCTTCCAAGACTTCTCTGGCTGGAAGCTAGTTTGAGTAGGGGATTTCTCTCTGTGTGTGTGCAGTGTGTGTGTGTGTGTGTGTGTGTGTGTGTGTGTGTGTGTGTGTGTGTGTGTGTGTGTGTGTGTGTGTGTGTGTGTGTGTGTGTGTGTGTGTGTGTGTGTGTGCAGTGTGTGTGTGTGTGTGTGTGTGTGTGTGTGTGTGTGCAGTGTGTGTGTGTGTGTGTGTGTGTGTGTGTGTGTGTGCATTGTGTGTGTGTGTGTGCAGTGTGTGTGTGTGTGTGTGTGTGTGTGTGTGTGCAGTGTGTGTGTGTGTGTGTGTGTGAGACAGAGTGTGTGGGTGCAGGCATGTGAGCAGTGCAGGAGTTAGGGTCCCACCCTGTAGATCAGTGTGTGAGGATGACTAAGCGTGTGCAGCTCCCCGGCCGGTCGGCCTGTCGTCACACGTTCCCGCCAGGGGCGCCGCCCCCGCCATGTGTGTCCCGGCGCCCACGGCCACGGCCACGCCCATGCCCACGCCCATGCCCACGCCAGCGGCCACGCCCACGCCAGGAGCCGCGCACACAGAGATGTCCCCTCTCCGGCTGACTAATACTTTCTGTTTATCTGCGTGTTACGGGGGAGATGTGGAGAGAAGAAGAGCAGATGATGTCGACGGTCACATCCTCTCCCCGCCTCACTTCACGCACGCTGCTGACTTCACACACTGCTCCAGGCCCCCCCCCCCCCATCTCACTCCCGCCATTTTCTCCGTCCCCTGTGTGCCCCCCCCCCCCCCCCCCCCCTCACTCCTTTCTCTCTACTTCCTCCTGCTCTCTCGCCTAAATATGTGTCCGGTCACACTGTGTGGTCGTGTCACTCGCCCAACTCTCCAGACGAAAACTCAGCTTTTGGCATGCAGAGAGGGCCGTCCACTGTGAGATTTGCGTACATTCGGTTCAGTGTTATTTCACAGAGACTGGGTCATTGTTGTCTCCGTGTGTGCGTTTCATGTGTGCATATGTGAGTGAGTGAGTGAGTGAGTGAGTGAGTGAGTGAGTGAGTGAGTGTGTGTGTGTGTGTGTGCGTGTGTGTGTGTGCGTGCGTGCGTGTGTGTGTGTGTGTGTGTGTGCGTGTGTGTGTGTGTGTGTGTGTGTGTGAACCTGTGTGAGCACCCGAGGGTCCATCCCCAGCCGTCCTCAGAGCAGAGCAGAGCAGGGAGCGACAGTGGTACGGTGTTGCCGTGGCGATAGGCATCATCATCGGTGAGTACAGGTGTCCAGTCTGACAGGGAGTCGCTCTCATCTGGATCCCTTCCTCTTTTCATCTCCACACATACAGTCTCATACAGTAAGCAGTGATAAGGAAAGGTGTCACTGAATCATATGCAGCATGGTCACTTGCATTTGATTTCTGGTGTCTTTTGTAGAATTTTGACACTATTTCAGATTTCCAATTTAAGAGATGTATCTTTGCCAAGAGATGAGTTGTCAAGCAGGACATGTAAGAAGTCTAGCCTGACCAAAAAAAAAGATAAGAAATCTTAGAGACCTCTCCCTGGTGAGATCTTTCTCTCAGACACTCACACAGCATTTCCCCCCCCTACTCTCCCCGGCTCTATTCACTACAGCAACTGTTCTCTACCTCTCCAACCCCCCCCCCCCCCCACTATCTCACTTCCATCCCTCTTCACCACCCTCTCCCTCCCCCCCCACCCCCCCTCCCCCCCACTATCTCACTTCCATCCCTCTTCACCACCCTCTCCCTCACCCCCTCCCCCTCCCCCCTGCCTCCCCTAGTGCCCGTCTTTGAACCTGGCGTTGTGTGTGTGGACCCAGCGGTCTGTCACTGGCCCGGCGGTTTGATCTCTGGGCTGGTGGAAGTGCTTTGAGGAGAGCTGACAGAGAGGCCAGCGGCCTGGACCCGGGGCCTCTGCCTGGTGCCTGCCGTCCACAGCACACAGAGGATGGGAAGAAACCACAGCGCTGCTCCCTTGATGCTGCTGAGACATTTGAACTGACAGCGTAGTCCAGTGTTTACGATGCGGTGCAGCGCGCCCTCTGTATAGATTGCGCTGACTGAGAGCATGGCATGAGATAGATAGGCAGATCACAGGCTTGTATTCCTGCTCTGTGATTATGATATTACGCTCCCTCTGTCTCTCTCTCTCTCGCGCGCAGAGTTTCACAATATGAGAGCCAGCTGGGTCCTTTATCCCCCCACTTCATAAACAAGCATGACTGTCCTGCGCTACACGCACAGGCATTTATCATGCAAGTGAGTCAGACCCCGCTTTCGTCATTGATCTGATTTCACTTGCATTTTTGGGGGAAGTGCTCATCGTGGGGTGATTTACTTTCTACGACTCTGTCGAGGCACAGTGGAGAGGTCGGAATGTTGGAAGTCGAAATCTGGCTAAATTGTGTGCGTTTGAATGTGGGGTAATCACTTGGGTGCACTGCATGTGTCAAGGAGTGTGGAGCGTGAGTCATATCTGACAGCTCACAAACGCAAAAAGACAAGACCGTGCCACTGGTCAAAGTTGAAAATGGATTTCAAAGGACACCGGATGAGAGATGTCATCCTTTTGAGTTCAATTGAGTGAGATTATCCAATTATGGAGTTCGGATTTACGTTCCTCATCGGTGATCCTCATCCGTGACTGATTGTGTTGCAATATCATTAGCGGCAAAGATAATAGTACATTTCACTCCAAATATAACAAGTTGGAAGCCAGGCCTGTTTTCCAAAGTCATTTTGTTATGACAGAGGTCCTCACAAAGGGCTGGCAACCGCGCCTCAAATGATGTCTTTCTCTTCTCAGCTGTAATGTGGTTACATTTATCCCAGACTAGATGTTTCCTGTAACATCTTAACATCCACTTTCACTCCTGTCCCATGGGGCCCGGCAAGCTGACTCGTGTCACCCAGGTCTGTGGCTCTGCAGCAGCCAACACTGTCTGCAGCATCAAGGGGGTTTGGGGGCAGAGCAGTTTTTGACGGCACACCCTTGTGGGCACTGTTCTACCACAGCTGGGCCAACAGGGCTGAGAGGGTCTGCCAAACATCTGACATGTATCTGGCCCGTAGTGTTCAGCAATCTTCTTTGTTGCATATGCATTCGCTTTTTCACAAATTCACTTTCAAATGTTGCCCCTTTTCAACTTGAGACTAAGCAGCGCACAGTACGCTATTAACATGTTTTGTTTAAGAATTGGACGTAAAGTAAACATTATAATAGCTTTTATATGTTTTTTTTTTATATCTTTATCGGATTTGAGATGCATTCGCAGATTAACAGTACATCTCAGGGCCTGTCAAATCGAGAGAGAGAGAGAGAGAGAGAGAGAGAGAGAGAGAGAGAGAGAAAGCATTGATTAAGAATCTGTGCAAACAATAGACTTGGCTGTTTCCATTTGTTTGACTTGTAGAAAAGAGAAGAAAGGCAGAAAAGAGAGAGGGGTCCCAGGTCTCCACATGAATACATGAAAACACATGCTTCTCTTCTTCTTCTGTAATCCAGCGGGGACTCACGCCCCATTTGGTTTCCATTAGCATAGCTCTGGTGGCTCTGCCCCGTGTCAGAGCCCAGACGCACAGCTGCACAAAGGACAGGGACCTCTGGCTCTGTGACTGCCAGCCGGCGGGCCTCAGAACCAGAACTGACATGTGCTGCGGGGAATTCAAAGGGAGCGGACTAGTCTTCCTTCTCTGTCGACTAACAGTTCCCCCTCTATAACGGGCTTTTGCGCTGAAGTCAGCGCGCAAATGATTAATCGTTGTTTATTTTGCCGCACTTTGTAAGGCAAGGAAGGGCTGTTTCAAGTCAAATCCAACGTATAAAGTCAAACAAGCAAAAATTAGCCTTGGCATAAAGTATTTACTCTCCCGAATTTTGTGGCGTGCTGCGCGGAACTACAAAGACTCGCTTTATCCAGCGCCTTTTATTTGTCACCTGTTTCCAATATGGACATGGTGAAGTCCTGCGCTATCTCGCCGAGCCAGGGCCCACTTTATGACACGCAAAGCCGCACTGCCTCTTCCCTGCACACGTTGGCTGCACATTTTCTGGCAGGAAATTGACAGCATTTCAGCAGCTAACTCATGGATGAGATAATATCTTGTGGGTGGAAGAGAGGACAAGATGCTCCCAGTGTTTTACAGTGACCCTAAGCAGAGACAAATTTAAATCTGAAGCTGCTGCTGCTGCTGCAAAGACACAGCGTGTACACACACACACACACACACACACACACACACACACACACACACACACACACACACACACAGACGCACACACCGGGTTTTCATTTAAATCTCGGCTTTGCTTAACTCACCAAACAAGAACTGTGGTCTGTGGCTCTGTGTTGAACATGGTAAAGGTTTCAATTAAAGCGAAAGGGAACAATACCCACCCAGCGTCCACCAGCTGTCGGGGCTGGCTTCTCTCTGCACGCTGCCTGGAGCCAATAGAGGGAGCGAGAGGGGTGAGGGAGATGATTTTGGTGGTGTGAGGTGTGAGGACAGGCCAAGGGAATATTAGTGGCTAGGCAGGTGATTTTGTCGTGAGGTGTGAGGACAGGCCAAGGGAATATTAGTGGCTAGGCAGGTGATTTTGTCGTGAGGTGTGAGGACAGGCCAAGGGAATATTAGTGGCTAGGCAGGTGATTTTGTAGTGAGGTGTGAGGACAGGCCAAGGGAATATTAGTGGCTAGGCAGGTGATTTTGTAGTGAGGTGTGAGGACAGGCCAAGGGAATATTAGTGGCTAGGCAGGTGATTTTGTCGTGAGGTGTGAGGACAGGCCAAGGGAATATTAGTGGCTAGGCAGGTGATTTTGTAGTGAGGTGTGAGGACAGGCCAAGGGAATATTAGTGGCTAGGCAGGTGATTTTGTAGTGAGGTGTGAGGACAGGCCAAGGGAATATTAGTGGCTAGGCAGGTGATTTTGTAGTGAGGTGTGAGGACAGGCCAAGGGAATATTAGTGGCTAGGCAGGGGATTTTGTAGTGAGGTGTGAGGACAGGCCAAGGGAACGTTACATAGGGAGGGGATTTTGTAGCGAGGTGTGAGGACAGGCCAAGGGAACGTTACATAGAGAGGTGATTTTGTAGTGAGGTGTGAGGACAGGCCAAGGGAACGTTACATAGAGAGGTGATTTTGTAGTGAGGTGTGAGGACAGGCCAAGGGAACGTTACATAGAGAGGTGATTTTGTAGTGAGGTGTGAGGACAGGCCAAGGGAACGTTACATAGGGAGGTGATTTTGTCGTGAGGTGTGAGGACAGGCCAAGGGAACGTTACATAGGGAGGTGATTTTGTAGTGAGGTGTGAGGACAGGCCAAGGGAACGTTACATAGAGAGGTGATTTTGTAGCGAGGTGTGAGGACAGGCCAAGGGAACGTTACATAGGGAGGTGATTTTGTAGTGAGGTGTGAGGACAGGCCAAGGGAACGTTACATAGGGAGGTGATTTTGTAGTGAGGTGTGAGGACAGGCCAAGGGAACGTTACATAGAGAGGTGATTTTGTAGCGAGGTGTGAGGACAGGCCAAGGGAACGTTACATAGAGAGGTGATTTTGTAGCGAGGTGTGAGGACAGGCCAAGGGAACGTTACATAGAGAGGTGATTTTGTAGTGAGGTGTGAGGACAGGCCAAGGGAACATTACACTTGGCGTTTAAGGTGGCGTATAGGGTTGCAGTGTGAACTCTGGGACCAAGACAATCACCTGTAGAGGATAGAGGATAGTGACCGAAGGAGTGACATGGCTGACATTTGCGTAGCAGCTTGGTCCAGGGGTCGAGTGAGTCGTGTGTGTCAGTATTGACTGTGAGCCGTGTAGCCTGCCCTTTCCATGCTTTATCAGGGTAGACAGAGGCCGCTTGGAGCGGACTAATAAAGTCCAGGCTGAAGCCGTCTTGTTGGGCCGCGGCTATTTCCTGCAGCTCTTCAGTCCATCTGTCCCGCTAACGGTCTTTTAATTGAGAGTCCTCCCCGGTCTGATGCTGGCCACTGCTGACCGTATAGTGTTTATACAATGGGGCTGGGACAGGGACCGCCAGCCAAGCAAAACACCCATTAAACATCCAGCCTCCAGCTAAACAAAAGACACACTTCAACCAGATAAGGGCTGAGCGTGACCCTTTTGAAACGCAGGTTACGTCGTCCACGGCAGCTTTGTGAGAGTGTTGAGCATTGTCTGCTTCAAATTGCTACACCATTTCTTTCTCCGACTGCTTGCTTCTCTGGTAATTTGGGAACTCACTCACTCCCTTCTTACACACACGCACGCACACACACACACACACACACACGCGCACACACACACACACCCCTCTCTGTCCTTTCCCTTACCGTCGTCCCCTTTCGTTGCGAGCCAAAGAGGAAACCCTGGCGAGACGCTTGCACAGTGACTAATGCTGGGTATCTGGCCAGGCCTCAGATAGCAGGGCCTCCTCCCCCGGCCTGCTGTGACAAATATGTGCGAGTGGAGCGGTGGGATCCGGGCCCATGCTTGTCCCTGACCGGACCCAAGCCCAGGCCAGACACATGCGGGTTCAAGGCCGGCCAAATGAAACCCAGATCCTCGCTGGCCGCAGACGCAGCTTTTTGAGGACGTGAGAATCATGAGAATAATATGTCTCCCCGTGTTTCTGTCTTTCTTGTTTTCACTGACGAAACGCACGCACACACACACGCACACACACACACACACACGCGCACGCACACGCACGCGCACGCACACACACACACACACACACACACACACGTTCTAAGACCCTTGATGTTCTTGGCTTTGATGGCCTTCTTTGACAGTCCATATACACTGCTCTGCTTTTCTTTTTTACCTCTAACTCTGCCTTTATTAAATTCTGTAATCCATCCATAGTCTTTCTTCTTCTTCTTCTGTCGTGGTGTATTATCAGTTTTGATGCTCTCCTGCAGCCATCTCTTCTTCTTCTTCTGTCGTTGTGTATTATCAGTTTTGATGCTCTCCTGCAGCCATCTCTTCTTCTTCTTCTGTCGTGGTGTATTATCAGTTTTGATGCTCTCCTGCAGCCATCTCTTCTTCTTCTTCTGTCGTTGTGTATTATCAGTTTTGATGCTCTCCTGCAGCCATCTCTTCTTCTTCTTCTGTCGTGGTGTATTATCAGTTTTGATGCTCTCCTGCAGCCATCTCTTCTTCTTCTTCTGTCGTTGTGTATTATCAGTTTTGATGCTCTCCTGCAGCCATCTCTTCTTCTTCTTCTGTCGTGGTGTATTATCAGTTTTGATGCTCTCCTGCAGCCATCTCTTCTTCTTCTTCTGTCGTTGTGTATTATCAGTTTTGATGCTCTCCTGCAGCCATCTCTTCTTCTTCTTCTGTCGTTGTGTATTATCAGTTTTGATGCTCTCCTGCAGCCATCTCTTCTTCTTCTTCTTTCGTGGTGTATTATCAGTTTTGATGCTCTCCTGCAGCCATCTCTTCTTCTTCTTCTGTCGTGGTGTATTATCAGTTTTGATGCTCTCCTGCAGCCATCTCTTCTTCTTCTTCTTCTGTCGTGGTGTATTATCAGTTTTGATGCTCTCCTGCAGCCATCTCTTCTTCTTCTTCTGTCGTTGTGTATTATCAGTTTTGATGCTCTCCTGCAGCCATCTCTTCTTCTTCTTCTGTCGTGGTGTATTATCAGTTTTGATGCTCTCCTGCAGCCATCTCTTCTTCTTCTTCTGTCGTGGTGTATTATCAGTTTTGATGCTCTCCTGCAGCCATCTCTTCTTCTTCTTCTGTCGTTGTGTATTATCAGTTTTGATGCTCTCCTGCAGCCATCTCTTCTTCTTCTTCTTCTGTCGTGGTGTATTATCAGTTTTGATGCTCTCCTGCAGCCATCTCTCTTCGCGTTGCTCGTCTCTTGCATGCTGATGCTGTATGTGGAACAATGCACAAATGAATCTGGAGAAATAAGGTGCACCCCCCCCCCCCCTCCCCCTCTCTCTCTCGTCAGTGCCTCTTCAGCAGAAGGGCTGCGCTGCTGTAATGCTTCTTAATGCTGCTGTCTGCTTAATGGGCCAGATATGAGCACTGCAGCTAGCCGGCGTAATAAGTCAGTGATTAGATGGTGCCTTGTCACAGCAGCAGCCCCGCAGACAGTGGCACACTCTAATTGCCGTATTAGACGCCCCTTAACTATCTTGTCAGCTGTCAGCCCCGCCTCGTAAACAGCACAGGCCGCGTTTGATATTTCCATTTTTTGTTTATTTCCGTCTGCCCGCCGCTAGCACCGCCGCACCGAGGGGTAATTAGTCAAAAGGGCTTCGCTACGTGTGACGTCAGCGCGCTACGTTTGACTGGAGGGACTGCCATGCGTTTGATTTGATCACATAATAGCCTTTGTTTTTCATAATTATTTATTTTACGGTATATACAATTACGGGATAATTTGTGTGACAAGTAACCCGCTGAGGAATGCCTGCACTCAAATTTCGGAGAATAATGGCCAAAGAATAGAGTTTAACATTCATTAGTGTTATACTGAAGAGGTAAACGATGTGCTCTCCCTATAGACGCAAAGATGGAATCTAAATCAAAACACAGACAGAAGCTGTCTCCAGCGCTCGCCCCTGAACCTTTAGCACGAGTGGGAGGAGCTCAGGATAGAGGGGAGGAACTGTTTTATGACCCAGAAAGAAATATAGAGCTGAATACAGGGGAGAGAAAAAAAAATGAATTAAAGGGCGAAGAATAGATTAGAAATTCACCTTCCACCCTATGATGATACCTGTTAAGAGGACTGCAGGCTATGGGGGATATTATACAGTAAGTTACTGTACCTTTAAAATGTGCACAACAGCTTTGTAAAACAATATTTCTTCTCTGCTTCTTTTCTTATAAAGCTTATGAACATGGATGCTGCTTCAGAGACATCCTAGTGAGGGAAACGTTGTGCGATGGTGAAATGACCCATGGGGCAGCAGGGTGTCCTTGAGTTTAGACAGAGTGTCCTGTAACTGAGAGGTCACAGGTTTGACTCCTGCCATGGCCATGGCTATGTCCATCAACAGCGATGTCTCCCTGAACTCTTGCTCACTCACTGTACGACGTTGTTCTGGATAAAAACCATCAGCTCAATGCACAGTGTACAGTACTGTAGAGTACACTCCAACTGACACACTATATAATCCTCACTTGATTGCCATGCCAGCACCTGGAGAGCTTAAAAATGGTGTTAAATCAAATAATCTCTGTCTCCTGTCTCATTCGGTGTCAAACAGCAGGGTGACATGGTTGGAAGTGGTGTAATTGTATGTTTAATCTTGGATTAGCCCGTGTTCACTTTGATACCTCCAGTTGCTAATCTGGTTTACAACACCTTGGGGTTGGGGGTGTGGGGTGTGGGGGGGATTCTGATGCTCCCTCAGTAGATTATGAGAGGAGCAGCCAATTTTTTAAACCCTGAAGTACAGGAAAGTGGTCTAATCCATGGACCAGTTAATGTAATTTGCTGCTGTTGAATACGGCTTGGGTCAATGCTGGCGCCGGATTCATTGTGATTTTTTTAAAATAAAGTAGCCTACAGGAACACAGTTTGCTGTGCTTGCTATGCTGTGATTTTTAGCATTGTCTTTTTCTCTCTTGTCTGCCCCCCCTTTTATTATTATTATTATTATTATTATTATTATTATTATTATTATTATTATTATTATTATTATTATTATTATTATTATTACCATTATTATTATTATTATTATTATTATTATTATTGTTATTATTATTTCACTAATGTACAGTATTTTAGGTTGCCTTATTTTGTCAGATGGAAATTAGCCATGTAGGCTGAAGCTGCCCCACTTACTGTTACTGTACTGTTACAGTTTATTAATGGGGACTGTCCACAACATTATAAAGTAATAAATTAAAATTCAAATAGTGGTATTCTGTGATTACCGAGTGTTCACTGGCCTTCGTTAACCCATTGATACCTAATGCAGCATTTGCGTGTATATCCCTCATTTGTGTGCGTATCCCTTTAAGACCGCGAACCGCGTTAACGCTGTTTTAAAGGGATACACACACAAATGCTGCATCAGGTATCAATGGGTTAAGTGACGGGGGGAAAAGGCTGAGGTGTCTCGCTGGTCCTCTCGTGTCTGGAAGTGCTGATTGTCTGTTTCTGCCATTGTGAAATATGGGTCGTCAGCGCATAATATATGGACTCCAACCTACGACCCTTTGTGTGCGCGCGCGTGTGTGTGTGTGTGTGTGTGTGTGTGTGTGTGTGTGTGTGTCACACATTATTGTCACACCAATGGCTTATACTGTAAGTATACAGTATCACAGAGACAATATGAGATAACTTAGTACAGATTGTAAAATCATAAAGTCCCCTGCTTGGATAAGTACAGTATAGGGCTTGAGGATAGACAGTTTCTTTCTCGGTGCCTCTCGTCTCACTTGTCGCTGGTTACAGGCACACACACACACACACACACACACACACACACACACACACACACACACACACACACACACACACACACACACACACACACAGGAAACTGGACAGATAGTTCCTTCACATTTTGACAAAGTGCCTTTAATGCTGTATTATTAGGATTTTCCTGTCAAAATAAATAGAGTGCAAATGGCATCAATCACCTCGTGCGCTACACTCACACTCACACACACACACACACACACACACACACACACACACACACACACACACACACACACACACACACACACACACACACCTCGTGCGCTACACTCAATTTCCTGCCTCCAGCATACTTGACATTTTTGCTGTGTAATTTTAGTGATCAGAGAATGTGTTGCTGCCTAAAGAATGGCAGCATCAGAACGGCCCTCAGTCAGCCAGCGCCGACCCGACACCATGTGTGCCAAATGTAGAATATATAATCCTCATCATGTGGATTGCTGTTTATTATGTCAAGTTATTAACTTGTCATTTTTTTCCTATTATTACATCGACACCCTATGTACTTACAGTAGATTGCATGTTGATGTATAAGGAAGTATTTGAGTTTTTTTTTTTTTAAGAAGGAAAAAGAAGGAAACTTTTCCAAGAAAATGTTTGATTTCCATGCTTGGTTTGCTACAGTACACCAATCCTCTTCAGTTGCACATGTTTCCCCCCTTAAAGCAATTTGTCTTTTGAAACTAAGAGGTTTTCAGTGTTACCATTTTGATTCATCACTTCTTTATAAGGTCTGATAAGAAAAGGGCTTGCCAATGTTTATTAATACCCATTTTTATAATTAAATTTTACTCTTTTCGCTCCTGCTCTGTCTTCCTCCTTTTCCTACTCTCCGTGTCAGGGTGAAGTGTGCGGCTTGGAGCTGTACTCATTTGGCTGGCGAGGCTGCATTCGCTTGTGTGTATTATTCTGGTGGCCATCATTCAATGTGAATTTGGTTAAACACATTCCTCCGACTCACTTGAGCGGAGAACACGCTCCGATTTAAATGTAAACCATAGATTTTCTTCATTGTTTGAAGAATGTGAAACATCTTGTGGGATCATGTTACAGTACGTCCTGTAAAATGTACCTGAATTTTTCTTGGGTTTTTAACACCCATTAATAAATACGTAGTCTTATCAGACGGTGCGTTCTGTTGTACTGAGTTGCCCCCGTCAAGTCTGGACACTTAACCTCTCGCCACTAAAAGCTTTTCGGGGTCAGCCCAAGTGCAGCTCCAGTGTTGAGTAATGGAGGCTCAGTCAAAACAAGTTAGATTTCTGTGTTCAGGAAGGGAAACCCTTTGTCTGTTCTAATGAACTCTGGGAAGTTGAGTTCTAAAGAGGCAGGTTCATCACACACTGGAGGGAAATAGAAACGGGGAGAAATGTGGCGGCTGACATTATTTCCTTTGAAGTTTTTCTTTCGTGCAGTGGCTGCAGCTGCTGACTAGGATGAGTTTATATGACATTTTGGTCGCGTCCTTTTTAAGAAACAGATGGTTCAAAGTGTTGTATACTCATTGTGACTGAGCTTTGACTCGAGCGCTGTGCTCTTAGCAGTCTATGAAATCATTTGTCTCTCACTTCTATTAGTGAGTGGTGCATTGATAACTGCTTTCTGGCTGTGTCAGTCCCGCCTCTCTCTCTCTCTCTCTCTCTCTCTCTCTCTCTCTCTACTCACTCTTTATCTCCCTCGCCTACCCGAGTGGTGATTGACGCGGCTCTCTCTCTCTCTGCTCTCCTGTGCCCCTGCAGGCCATTCGCTGCACTCTGGTGAACTGCACATGTGAGTGTTTCCAGCCAGGCAAGATTCACCTACGAACATGTGACCAGTGCAAACATGGCTGGGTGGCTCACGGTAAGAAGATTTCAGATTTACTCTCAGGGTGATGGGGTTAATGTAATATGTCAGTATTAAATACATCTATAGGGTCTTCCTCTGTCTCAATCTCTCTTTCTTTTTCTCTTATTTGGTATGATGTGTTCTCTTCAGGCCCTTATAGTGCCCCCTAGTTATTGCCCCTGATAAAGCTGCCCCTTCTTGGCCTGTGGAGAGATCTGTATTCTCTACATAGATCATCACTATACACACCAGCAGAATAAATGTAGCTCACAGTTCCACAAAATCTATAAAAGATTTCATATTGTTTTTTGACGTTCACTTTTTTCTCATGGTGTTTTCTTTTGTTTAGCAGAAGAATGTGGTTGTAAATTTATATTCTGTGGTTTGCAGATGTGCTCTAATCCACATGTGCTTATTTGTGACACGGTCTGGAGAAAGGGGTAACAACTAGACAACCGTGAAATTGCACAAATCAAGATAAAAGGCTGTATAAAAAAATAAAATATTTTTTTCCCTTCTTTTTTCTCTATATTACGCAGGTTTAGATGTTGAAGAACACACTGAATATAACAAACAACCGTTTTACGATCACTAAATACTTATAATGTGTTAGCAAACTAAACTTGTTCAGGGCAAACCAAGCCTGTTCACCAACTTTCAGGGCGATTTTCTCTGAATGTTGCTTTTAGGTGTACAAACATTAAAATAAGCATATCTGATTCAACTATTTTCAGATTTCAATGTATGACACAACATTTGAAAGCTTCCAATCTGCACTTTCATAATATCTTAAAAAAGGGGACCTTGGATTACTTGTTACCCAAAACACCAGTCCCTGTCACATTTTTATTTCCTTATGTATTTTTATGTTGCTTTCAAAATCGTGTTTCTGTACCTTAGATTTAAAAAAAAAATGCACAAGACAGAGAGAGAGAGACAGAGAGAGAGAGAGAGACGGAGAGAGAGAGACCACACCTTGTGACTTTTTCACGCGGTATAAGAAAGAGGGGAGAGGAGGCAAGGAGGTACAAAGGGAGGGAGGAGGGGGGAAAGATAAAAGAAAACACCTGTTTGGCTAGCGTCCGCAGCAGAGAGGGCCACGGGCCCTTCAGCGGATCGCACAGGACCCCATTGACTATTTTTTAATCTCTCCCTCTGAACTGTCAGGCGCCCATCTCTCCTCTCCCCCACTTTTCATTTCATGTCGGCGTTGGCAGCGACTCTGACAAGTAGTTCTTCATTTTTTATTATGTTCGTGTCTGGCCGCGCTGTGTTGTCAGGCAAAGCCCTCGTCAGCAGGGGGAAAAAAGCCGTCCCAGGATCAGAGAGAGACCCAACCAGGTGTCACCCAGACAGGCAGAGAGAGAGAGAGAGAGAGAGAGAGAGGAGAGAGAGAATAAGAGGAGAGGAGAGAGGGATTGAGAGAGCAGGGGGGAGAGAGAGAGAGAGACACTCAACCAGGTGTCACCCAGACAGGCAGAGGGGGAGAGAGAGGAGAGAGAGAATAGAGGGATTGAGAGAGCAGGGGGGAGAGAGAGAGAGAGACACTCAACCAGGTGTCACCCAGACAGGCAGAGGGGGAGAGAGAGAGGTGATAGAGGTGCAGTAGAGCTCGGGACAGGGGGCCAATAGGAAAGGGGGGAGTGGAAAAAGAAGCACAAGTTGTAAAAGAGAGACTAGACTAGAAAAGGCCTGCACACTGACAAAAACTGCAGAGTCTCTCTGGATGCAAACATAGTTATTTTTTTTTATTTTTTTTGTGCAGGCCTTTTCTGATTACATTGGCCTATTGTGCTGGCCTCTCGGACCTGGCCCAATCCCTGGTAAGCCGTGAGTCAAGAGCGCAAACGTTTGATCTCATTGCAAATGGTAAAAAATAATAACATGAGATCAAACCCAAGGTATATCATATAAAGCATTCCCACACACAGCAGGTATATAAAGCATTCCCACACACAGCAGGGGCAAAACAGGTGCAAACGCAAGTGGAGGTACAGTGGAGATGGAGAGGGAAGAGGTGGAAAGAGGAGACAGGTGCCAGGGAAGGGCAAAAAAGAAAAGACAAAAGCAAAGGAACAGAAATAGATTAGTCTAAGTAGAAAGTAAGGCAGACTATTGAATTAATTCCACTACTTTTATCTCATTATGTTATTACTGTATCACCTATAGTGCTGACTGCTGAGTGGGCAGTGGCCTCTTCAGGAAGACTTGAGATGAGAGAGAAACTTGATAGTCATTAACGGTGTGTGTGTGTGTGTGTGTGTGTGTGTGTGTGTGTGTGTGTGTGTGTGTGTGTGTGTGTGTGTGTGTGTGTGTGTGTGTGTGTGTGCGTGCGTGCGCACGCGCGCGCATGTGTGCATGTGCATGTGTGTGTGTGTGTATGTGTGTGTGTCAGCCCTGGACAAGCTGAGCACCCAGCACCTGTACCACCCGACCCAGGTGGAGATCGTGCAGTGCAACGTGGTGTTTGACATCAGCAGCCTGATGCTGTACGGCACCCAGGCCGTCCCCGTCCGGCTCAAGATCCTCCTGGACCGCCTGTTCTCCGTGCTCAAGCAGGAGGAGGTGCTGCACATCCTGCACGGCCTGGGATGGACCCTCAGAGACTACGTCAGGGGCTACATACTGCAGGTCAGTGATCCACACACACACACACACACACACACACACACACACAGTCGCATATACACACGCACAGTCGCACATACACACATACGCACGCACACACACACACACGAGGCGTCCTATGTGGCCTGGTGAAACAAGTAGGCAACCGCGAAATCTCACAAATCACAATAAAAGGTTGTTTTTGTTCTTCACTTTCCCCCCCTCCATATTACACAAGTTTAGATGTTTTGTAGAATGCATTCAATATAACAAACCGTTTTAGCACCACTACTTATAATGTGTTATCAAACTAAGCTTGTTCAGGACAAACCAAGCTTGTTCACCAACTTTCAGGGCGATTTTCTCGGAATGTTGCTTTTAGGAGTACAAACATTTGAGTAAGCATATCTGCTTCAACTATTTTCAGATTTCAATGTATGACACAACATTTGAAAGCTTACAATCGCATTTCCATAATCTGTAAAAAAAAAAAAAATACTTTGGCCTACTTGTTACCCAAAACAACAGTCACATATTCAGTGTTTACTTGGGATGAGACGTTATATGTGGTTCACTGTTCAATACAACCACAATACGATGAAATAAATAAAAGTTCAGTGACATAAAGTATGGCTAAATTATGTTTATTTCTGAGCCACAGATCACTCTAACGATGACGTTGGTTTGCTAGAATGTAAATGCAAATTGAAATCTAAATGATATTATTTGGATGGAGAGCTTGTGAAATTCTCATTAAGTGAGTACTACAGCAGAATACAATAGAGCTAATCATTCATTCTTTATTAGACTTATTAAATTAGTAATTTTTTACCCCGTGAAACGTATTGTCACATTTTTGTAATGTGATATATTGAATTGTCCCATCCTTAGTGCTTACACGGGTTCCCACTTCCGAAAATGTTTTTTTTTCCACACATCCATCCATGCCCACACTTGTAAAAAATGTTCAACAATTTTCTGTCATTTTTGAAAGGGGAATTTCATGTTCAAAAATGGCCACTATCACGACCACTATTTTGCTCCAACATGCGCATCCAAAAGCCACTCTTACACTGTAGTCATTTTCAACGGTATCAATCAAGAAGCACAATGGTGATCATCTGGGCCACTTCAGAGCCACTGCCCATCCACCCTGCCGTTTCTTCAACTTCACTCTGCCCCTTTTCCTGCCCTGTCAACACTATATGCCCCGCCCCCTCCACTGGAAAAGAGAAAAGAAATAAAAATGTGGAGAAAAATGTCACGCCAGCAAACTATAAAACCACTGTAGTGCGTTTCCTCCCTCCATCCATCCATCCCTCCATCCATCCCTCCATCCATCTCACCCTCCCATATAATTGCAGTCAGACACATTTCTCAATCAAAGGTGCGGAGGTTTTGGTCTCCAAACCCAAACCAAAGTGTTCCTGAATGAATTAGTTAAGAGCGAGCGAACATGTGCTTGTGGTTAGTGCGTGGGTGCGTGCATGTGTGTGTGCGCACGCGTGTGTGTGTGTGTGTGTCTGTGTGTGTGTGTGTGTGCGCGCGCGTGTGGCTGTGTGTGCATATGTGCCTATCTGTATGTGTGTATGGTTTAGTGTTCCAAGAGTGTAAGTGGAACAGCATGGTGAGGAGAGGGTGGTTTGAGGCCTTGTATGTGGAAACGGCTTCTGTGAGTAAACCACTCGCAGATTCAGTCCCTTCCTCTCGGAGAACACACACACACACATACACACACAGACACACACACACACACACACACACACACATGCACTGTATGCACACACACACACACACACACGCATGCATGCACGCACGCACGCACACGCGCACACACACACACACACACACACACACACACACAACAATACAATAATAAATACCTAGTTACAGCAAATACGTACTGTTTTGTAGAATTTAAAATATTTTGTAAGAAAAAAGAGAGGGGGAAAAAATCCCCATTTTCCCACAACATATTATTTTCTGTATGGATAGGAGGGTCTATTCATTTTTAGTATTATTTCTATATAAATATTATATTTTTCCTCATATTTACTTCTATTATTATATTACAGATATTTTCTTAAATTTTCCCCTTTTGAAATAATATACCGCTATATACAGTATATTCTCTCCATTTAATTTGAATATGCGCCTTGGAGAACCTTACCTAAATCCTCCATATCTGTGTCCTGTGGGAAAGCCTTGTACTGAGTACCTTCTGGAACCCTGTGGTTCCCATAGCTGAAGCCACAGTGTTGTTATCAGCTGCTTCTAATAGCGGGCTGCTGGGAGCTCAGCCGCGCGGCCCCATGTCACGCTACTGGCTAAATCCTGGAGATCTCCTCAAAGAGGCGGCGGCGCGGAGAAGCCGCCAGTCACTTAAGGACAGTAAGTAGCCGTCGCACGGCCCTATTAGCCTGTAAGTAGCTATGAAATTCAATCATCTTCCTCCGGCCTCCGGGCAACGCTTTGTGTCAGGGGTGCGTTCCCCACCACTACGCACTTCTAAGTGGCACATAAAATGAGGGGAATAGTAATGCGGATGATAGACAAGAAGTTGTCTTTTTGATATTGATGTCAGGGGACATGATTTGATGACTATGATTATTTTAGCGTCCTCCTACCAGTAGGGGCTTTTCAAATGCTTGCTCATATTGATTTCGGATTTGAACAGGATTACAAGTGTTTTGACCACCGGAGTAATCTCATTAATTTCTGTATTAATTATACAATAATAAGTCGCGACAATTATCCAGCAAATACATTCTCTATTTTATAGATTTATATATCCTAATGCAGGTTCACTTTACCATACGTGTATTTGTTACACTTTGTTTTCTCAGCTGTCTTTTGTTTCTCCTTGCAATGGTTTTGAAATCAGTTATCCTCCTTTGATCTTTATAGCACAAAGTAGTGCGGTGAGTTGGGGGAAGGAGGGGGTTTGGCTGTGGCTACTGTCTATCAGGAAGCTTCTCTCTGCCTTTCTCTTTCTCTCTCCTTGTATTTTGAGTTTATTACCTCTTTCTAATCTGCCAGTTACAATGTCACAGTGTCATGATAGTGAGCAATACATTGTTTTTTTTATTGAGAAAGAAATTATCTAGTGTGTGTAATGTATGTGTGTGTTTGTGTGACTGTCAGTGTATGTGGGTTTCAGTGATGCACCAGAGAGCTCAGGACACTGAGGATGAGTGTTGGGAGTAACAATTTACTAAGTTAATTCCACTACTTTGTAACTAATAATCAAATTACTTTTTGAGATAAGTAACTGTAAATCAATAAAAAAAAATCAGTAACTTGTCCAACACTGCCTACTGTATCTGTTGTGTTTTATTGTTAGACTACTTAATTTTCATCATAGTGATAATGGATATGATATATCAAATTTGTCTTGTCCCACACTGTGTCACAGCAAGATTAAAATTATGTGTGCATTAATAAGAGAATTGAGGCAAAAAATAAAAAAAAACATGCAAAAGTTACTTTCCGTAGTAACTAATTGCTTTTATCATGCAGTAATTTGTAAAGTAATCCAATTACTTTTGAGAGAAGTACTTAGTAACTGTAATTACTAATTTTCAGTAACTTGCCCGACACTGCTGAGGATGCCTGACACACACTGGAAGACACACACTAACTTTCTATCCAACACATAGAAAAGAAACCAGAAAACACTCACCCGCACACACACACACACACACACACACACACACACGCACACTTGCAACAGTATTCTGTCTCCCTATAGTCAGTCTCCCTAGCGAGATAGATTTCTGCATGACCCTAATGTTTAGGAGTCTAGCTCAACAGCAGGTCTATGGAGTAGTAGAGTGTGTGTGTGTGTGTGTGTGTGCACACGTGTGTGTGTGTGTGTTTGCGTGTGTGTGTGTGCGTGCGTGCGTTTGTGTGTGTTTGTGTGTGTGTGTGTGTGTGTGTGTGTGCGCACGTGCGTGCGTGTGTGTGTGTGTGCGTGCGTGCGTGCGTTTGTGTGTGTGTGTGTGTGTGCCTGGATGCCACAGTCTGTGCTGCATCTGTACCTGTATGTGCCGAGCTCAATGCAGTATTAGATGGTAGCTCAAAATGACTCATCTGGTTTGGTTTTGTCCTATGTGGATATTTAGGATCTTTCTCCCAGCGCTCACCTCTCTCTCTGTCTCTCTGCACGCACAGCCGAGGTGAGCCAAGGCCTCACCGACCTCATAGACCTGCATGCTGGCACTGAGAGGATATACGCTGATACACACAGAGTAGATGGAAGCCATAGACTGTATAAAATATGGACGTCGTGACAGCTCCTCAAAAGTGACGCCAAAACATCTCGAGCGCCCCCTGGTGGCTGGCTGTAGTGTAGGTCATAAATCCCGACCCCTCCATGTTAGCGGATGGCACATGATGACGGATGCCAAACTAAAAAATAAAAATAAGTACACGACAAATACAGTTTTTCCCAAAGATGGCTTCTGTCATTTTAGGTAGTTCTCATCACGCTGGTGTATGTTCAAGTGCTTAGTTTGGTTTTAGTTAGATATTTGATGATATAAAAAAGGGCTGATTGACATCATAGCATTATCATGACCATCCGTGACATTGAGGTTGCTATCTTCATTATCACCATTATTATCACGGTTAGATTATCTTAGAGAATAAAGTCACATTGTGTACAATTAGGTAATCCTACAAATTTGTCACCATATGCTTCCATTCAAATCTGCTGCAGTTTACATAAGGAATGAATCTATGCGGGCGAGCACCCAACACAAACTGGGCCCTCCTGAGCTGATGCATGCCGTACCGCGCTGAGCAAGAAGAGTAAATATATTGTAGAGGTGTGACTAAATATGCGTACACTTTGCAATTTACCATTGTAATAGGCTGCTTAAGCAGAGGAAATTAATCGATAGCATAAGAAGCTCAATTGCTCATCAAGTGGTAGGATTTTGATTTGTAAAGGAGAGGAATTATACCAAACATCAATAGCCATTAAAATGAATGATTGTCGCTCTGCTTCTCTCTTCCTCTCTTCTTTCATCCTTCTATGGACCTTTTGTAGGCTGTCTTTCACATCACACATTGTCTCTTGCATTCTCTTATGAACATAAATATCATTACATCACATTACATTACATTACGTCATTTGGCAGACGCTTTTTTCCAAAGCGACTCACAATATCACATTTTGTCAACAGTAGAGAAATCAACTTTGCAACACAATCTATGATAGCTACAACATTTTGAAGGAATAGAGTAGTAGCACCTGTAGAAAGTACCGGTAGATTGAGAAGGAATGATTTTATTTATTTATTTTTTAGAAAGAGAGAGATGTTAGTTCAAGATGGGCCCAAATATCGAAATATATCCACATATACATTAATGTATCCACACATTAACACACTCTGCATAGAGGCAGACTTACACAGTCAGTTACTAACACCATATACATTTATGTGTGCACCCACATTTGTTCACACTA
>NC_139626.1:36043714-36051214 GCF_964638095.1 Poromitra crassiceps | reverse complement strand
ACGACCGGGACAGCAGAGGGGATTGGGACTTGTCCAAGTACAATTGGGGAGAAAATGGGAGAGAAATCCGAAGAAACTTGATTAAATTAAAACAATCCATGGTAGATCTATGCAAAATCAAATTCATTCCAAAACCTGTATCTTTCCAAAATAGCACAGCTTAAGGGCTAAAGTTCTACAGATCCTGACAATGTCTCTGGCTGCATGACAGTAGTTCTCCTGTGTGTAGCCTACCAGTGGAATGTTAGCATCGCATAGCATTATGAGCAGCCCTTTGAAATGACTGCAGGCCAAAGTGGGTTCTGTTCTGCTGTGTTCTGTTATCAGAGCCCAGGCCCGGCCACCTTCTCCCTTTATGGGCATGTTTTAGCTAATCTCGCTACTGGCCCCCACTTTTTTAACTGGAAACAGGTGTGGTACTTATAACGCAATCTTCTAGCACCTCAGCTTCTACTCCTCTATGGCTATGTTTTCTTTGCAGATTCCACTTTTGGCTAAGAGTGCTAGGCCTTATTTCTTTTGAGCTGGAGATTTGAAGACTGGAGTCATTGAGCTTGTTTTGATATGGGAGTAGTGTTAAGACTTGGACTTGCCACGGGTCACTCTGTCAGATGTACTTGTTCCAAGCCCCCCTTGAAGGAGCATCGAAGAAGTCAGGAGGCATCTGACCAGTCACGCCAAGAGTCCATTTCCAATGAGGTGCAAGTCATCATTTCTCTGTTTTCTGCCATCCCCTGTGTGTGTGTGTGTGTGTGTGTGTGTGTGTGTGTGTGTGTGTGTGTGTGTGTGCGTGTGTGTGTGTGTGTGTGTGTGTGGGTGTGGGTGTGTGTGTGTGTGTGCGTGTGCGTGCGCCCGTGTGCGCGTGTGTGTGTGGGTGTGTGTGTGTGTGTGTGTGTGTGTGTGTGTGTGTGTGGGTGTGTGTGTGTGTGCGTGTGCGTGCGCCCGTGTGCGTGTGTGTGTGTGTGGGTGTGTGTGTGTGTGTGTGTGTGTGTTAGTGAGTGTGTGGGTTTGCATGTCTTTGGTGCATGTTGCCTCACAATAAAAAGAGATAGAAAGCTAAAATCAATGTACGGCACAACCTAGCTTAGCTTTCCGCCCAGGTCCCCCAAACCCCCCCTCACCCCTCCATTTCATGTCTAAGGATAGAGAGATTAAAGGGAGGCCATGTCTCAAGCCTGAAGAACTGCCATCACTCAGACATGAGCAATGCCAAGCTCCTCTCTCACTCTCTCTCTCTCTGTCTCTCTGTGTCTCTCTGTGTCTCTTTCTCTCTCTCTTGGATGCACAGCCACCTCTGGTCCTCTTTGGCCCTTCTCTTCATCCTCAACCCACTCACACACACATCACACCCATGATTTACTGTCATAAATTCTTGTGTGTGTGTGTGTGTTGTGCGTGCGTGCGCGCGCACACACACACACACACACACACACACACACACACACACACACACACACACACACACACACACACACACACACACGCTTGTGTGTGCATGGCGGCGGCCACATCAAATACACGAGAGCAGCACTCCTTGGAGACATTAGCCCATCTATCCTCATTCCCCCCATAGTGATTCCGACGTAGAAAAAAGTCAACATTTCAAAAACCGAACAATTTAATAAATAAAAACCAAAGGCAGACTACATCTGGCACCATGTCTGTACTTAAGCTTTCCAAGTGTGTGTCTGGGGAGGAGATCTGGGGGGACGGAGCCTGTAGTCGGCTTGGAAGCAGTAGAAACGGATGTCACACTGGAAATTTATACGGCGCGGTTCAGGGAGCAATGGTCGTAAATCGACAAGTGATGCTTTGCGAGCACGGTTACCCCTCTCTCTGTTTCCCTTCCTCTCATTCTCTGTCTCTCCCCCCTCATCTTTCCTTTTGCTGAGGATCGGCGCAGTTGACACTTCTTACATCTGCGCTCACCCCCACTGCATCATTGGCAACGGGTGAGCGATAGAAAAACAAAGACAGAAGAGCCGACGGGGAGAAGGTAGCTACAGTGCGCGCACAGACAGAGACATGGGAGGAACTCATTCGTGTTCGCTGCGCGACATGAATAAGTCAGACGCAAAAAAAAAAAGATGAGGTACGTGCGAGGCCAAAATCTTTAATCAGAGAACAATAGCAGTGTTTTGGTTGGCTGAATGTGACCCTTAAAGTCCTTTTTTGGCAGCATTGAGCACGAGTGAAACCAAAGGGGAGTGTAATACAACGCTAATATTATAAATATAGTGTCACCAGTAAAGGCTGAACACGTCAGGAAACCGATGCTTTGTTTAATTGCGTGCCCTCTCACCAACATTAACGATAATCCGTGTCATTTATCCCGTGCAAAATGTTGAATATGGCCGATGCTCTGAAGCCACAGTACTGTATGGTGCTGGGTGTGTGTGTGTGTGTAAGTGAAGCCACAGTACTGTATGGTGCTGGGTGTGTGTGTGTAAGTGAAGTCACAGTACTGTATGGTGCTGGGTGTGTGTGTGTGTGTGTGTGTGTAAGTGAAGTCACAGTACTGTATGGTGCTGGGTGTGTGTGTGTGTGTGTGTAAGTGAAGCCACAGTACTGTATGGTGCTGTGTGTGTGTGTGTGTGTGTGTGTGTGTGTGTGTGTGTGTGTGTGTGTGTGTGTAAGTGAAGCCACAGTACTGTATGCTGCTGGGTGTGTGTGTAAGTGAAGTCACAGTACTGTATGGTGCTGGGTGTGTGTGTGTAAGTGAAGTCACAGTACTGTATGGTGCTGGGTGTGTGTGTGTGTGTGTGTGTAAGTGAAGCCACAGTACTGTATGGTGCTGGGTGTGTGTGTGTAAGTGAAGTCACAGTACTGTATGGTGCTGTGTGTGTGTGTGTGTGTGTGTGTGTGTGTGTGTGTGTGTGTGTGTGTGTGTGTGTGTGTGTGTGTGTGTGTGTGTGTGTGTGTGTGTGTGTGTGTGTGTGTGTGTGTGTGTGTGTGTGTGTGTGAAGCCACAGTACTGTATGGTGTGTGTGTGTGTAAGTGAAGTCACAGTACTGTATGGTGTGTGTGTGTGTGTGTGTGTGTGTGTGTAAGTGAAGTCACAGTACTGTATGGTGTGTGTGTGTGTGTGTGTGTGTGTGTGTAAGTGAAGTCACAGTACTGTATGGTGCTGGGTGTGTGTGTGTAAGTGAAGTCACAGTACTGTATGGTGCTGGGTGTTTGTGTGTGTAAGTGAAGCCACAGTACTGTATGGTGCTGGGTGTGTGTGTGTAAGTTAAGTCACAGTACTGTATGGTGCTGGGTGTGTGTGTGTGTGTGTGAAGTCACAGTACTGTATGGTGCTGGGTGTGTGTAAGTGTGTGTACACACATGCACGCACACACACACACTTACACAAGTGTATTCGGTGCTTTTGTACGATAGAGTCAGTCTAGTGTATAAATGTCTTTAATGGCAGACTCTGTTTAATAATGCAGGAGCCTGTCCCCCTCTCTCGCACTCATCCCCGTCATGATCAGAGTGACAGCCACACATGAGCCACTGTCCCCCATCTGCTTCCTCTGTCTGCAAGACGTCACCTAGACACTGAGAGAGGAGAGACCAGGCCATGGCTATAATAATAATAATAATAATAATAATAATAATAATAATAATAATAATAATAATAATAATAACAATAATAATAATAATAATAATAATAATAATAACAATAATAATAATAAATTCAATGTATAGAGCACACTTTAAAATCCAAGGACTTCACAAGGTGCTTTACAGATGCATGATCAAAGCAATCAAGCAATGAAACAAGGGAAAAAAAAAAAAAAAAAAAACATAAAAACATAACACGTGTGAAGAGAGGGGGGACAGGAGGATCAGGATAGAGTGAGAGAGGGGGGGGGGCAGGCCATGGCTATAGAACAGGAGGACCAGGAAGGAGAGAGAGAGAGAGAGAGAGAGAGAGAGAGAGAGAGAGAAAAGGATAAGTAGTAGGGATGCACAATATTGGAATGATTTTTGTCGATATCCGATATTTTCCTATTCTTTTGGCTGATGGCCGATACTGATAATTGCGCACATTTTTCTTCCACCTACTGTAAGTTCAGAGAACATGAACATCAAGTCTCTCCTATAGTGGAATGAACACATCATTATGCCTACTCTTATCAGGATGGCCCACTGGCAGCATATGCAGACACAGATTCTATGCTTTTCAAAATGTACACATTCATACATTGAATATTGAATTCACTGGGCAAAATAAGAAAACTACAGTACTTGAAGTTAGGTGATGTAAAACATGCCATTTTTTGATGTAACATTTTCTTTCAAACAAAGCATTTAGTCAAGCATCGAGCATTTGGGCATAATAAAGCGTTGTTTTATCGGCCTGTCATATCGGCAGGAATGTTCATTTCGGGTGCAGGCCCATATTTAAATTTAAATCAGCCTTTATCGGCCGATAGCGATGATGTGCCGACATCATCATGCATCCCCAATACGCAGAGAAAGGAGCAGAGAAAGGAGCAGAGAAAGGAGCAGAGAAAGGGGCAGAGAAAGGAGCAGAGAAAGGAGCAGAGAAAGGAGCAGAGAAAGGGGCAGAGAAAGGAGCAGAGAAAGGGGCAGAGAAAGGGGCAGAGAAAGGAGCAGAGAAAGGAGCAGAGAAAGGAGCAGAGAAAGGGGCAGAGAAAGGAGCAGAGAAAGGAGCAGAGAAAGGAGCAGAGAAAGGAGCAGAGAAAGGAGCAGAGAAAGGAGCAGAGAAAGGGGCAGAGAAAGGAGCAGAGAAAGGAGCAGAGAAAGGAGCAGAGAAAGGAGCAGAGAAAGGGGCAGAGAAAGGAGCAGAGAAAGGGGCGGAGAAAGGAGCAGAGAAAGGGGCAGAGAAAGGAGCAGAGAAAGGGGCAGAGAAAGGAGCAGAGAAAGGGGCAGAGAAAGGAGCAGAGAAAGGAGCAGAGAAAGGGGCAGAGAAAGGAGCAGAGAAAGGAGCAGAGAAAGGGGCAGAGAAAGGAGCAGAGAAAGGAGCAGAGAAAGGAGCAGAGAAAGGGGCAGAGAAAGGAGCAGAGAAAGGGGCAGAGAAAGGAGCAGAGAAAGGAGCAGAGAAAGGAGCAGAGAAAGGAGCAGAGAAAGGGGCAGAGAAAGGAGCAGAGAAAGGGGCAGAGAAAGGAGCAGAGAAAGGGGCAGAGAAAGGAGCAGAGAAAGGAGCAGAGAAAGGAGCAGAGAAAGGAGCAGAGAAAGGAGCAGAGAAAGGGGCAGAGAAAGGAGCAGAGAAAGGAGCAGAGAAAGGAGCAGAGAAAGGAGCAGAGAAAGGAGCAGAGAAAGGGGCAGAGAAAGGGGCAGAGAAAGGAGCAGAGAAAGGGGCAGAGAAAGGAGCAGAGAAAGGGGCAGAGAAAGGGGCAGAGAAAGGAGCAGAGAAAGGGGCAGAGAAAGGGGCAGAGAAAGGAGCAGAGAAAGGAGCAGAGAAAGGGGGACAAAGGAAGAAAGAAAGGAGAGAAGTAAAGGTTAAAGAGCATTTAGACTGAGGCAGGCCATCCATTACTTTGGCGGCTTACAATACTTCAGCAATTCAAAACTGATTGATCGATAAGTATGAATTTATTTCAAGTTTTTTTACAGGGCCGTTAAAAACATAATCTTTTTGAGGAGTTAAGTTGTGGAGTATCAGGTTTTGGAGGATGCTGGTGATGCGGAGAAGGGAGAAAGATGGTTTGTATGTGATGCTGTCTCACATCGCCCGGGCAAAGCTTGTCAGTGACATCTGGCAGACTGTGTTGTTCTCCCATCAGCACTGCACAGTGCTCCAATTGAGAACAGACAGATGCCAAAGCCACTGTGGCAGCTCCCTCTCTCCCCCTTTTCTCTCTGCTGCGTCGAAAAGACAACCAAACATGCTGTCACATCTGGGCCTTCCAGAAAGAGAGCGAGAGAGTAAGAAAGGTGGAGAGAGAGAGAGAGAGAGATAGCAGGAGATGGATAGAAGGTTCACAGTGGAGTTCTCTCACACAGGGCCCCGGGCGTCAAAGTGGGTGCCGTCACTGCCGTGAGGCTGATGCCCCTTCAGGGTGACAGCGTGATAAGAGGGCAGTGTTATACTGTGGCATCAGTGCAGCATGGTGCCTTCAGGGTGACAGCGTGATAAGAGGGCAGTGTTATACTGTGGCATCAGTGCAGCATGGTGCGCCCCCTTCAGGGTGACAGCATGATAAGAGGGCAGTGTTATACTGTGGCATCAGTGCAGCATGGTGCCTTCAGGGTGACAGAGTGATAAGAGGGCAGTGTTATACTGTGGCATCAGTGCAGCATGGTGCCTTCAGGGTGACAGCGTGATAAGAGGGCAGTGTTATACTGTGGCATCAGTGCAGCATGGTGCCTTCAGGGTGACAGAGTGATAAGAGGGCAGTGTTATACTGTGGCATCAGTGCAGCATGGTGCCCCTTCAGGGTGACAGAGTGATAAGAGGGCAGTGTTATACTGTGGCATCAGTGCAGCATGGTGCCTTCAGGGTGACAGCGTGATAAGAGGGCAGTGTTATACTGTGGCATCAGTGCAGCATGGTGCCCCTTCAGGGTGACAGTGTGATAAGAGGGCAGTGTTATACTGTGGCATCAGTGCAGCATGGTGCCCCTTCAGGGTGACAGAGTGATAAGAGGGCAGTGTTATACTGTGGCATCAGTGCAGCATGGTGCCCCTTCAGGGTGACAGAGTGATAAGAGGGCAGTGTTATACTGTGGCATCAGTGCAGCATGGTGCCCCTTCAGGGTGACAGAGTGATAAGAGGGCAGTGTTATACTGTGGCATCAGTGCAGCATGGTGCCCCTTCAGGGTGACAGAGTGATAAGAGGGCAGTGTTATACTGTGGCATCAGTGCAGCATGGTGCCCCTTCAGGGTGACAGCATGATAAGAGGGCAGTGTTATACTGTGGCATCAGTGCAGCATGGTGCCTTCAGGGTGACAGAGTGATAAGAGGGCAGTGTTATACTGTGGCATCAGTGCAGCATGGTGCCTTCAGGGTGACAGAGTGATAAGAGGGCAGTGTTATACTGTGGCATCAGTGCAGCATGGTGCCTTCAGGGTGACAGTGTGATAAGAGGGCAGTGTTATACTGTGGCATCAGTGCAGCATGGTGCCTTCAGGGTGACAGAGTGATAAGAGGGCAGTGTTATACTGTGGCATCAGTGCAGCATGGTGCCTTCAGGGTGACAGAGTGATAAGAGGGCAGTGTTATACTGTGGCATCAGTGCAGCATGGTGCCCCTTCAGGGTGACAGCGTGATAAGAGGGCAGTGTTATACTGTGGCATCAGTGCAGCATGGTGCCTTCAGGGTGACAGTGTGATAAGAGGGCAGTGTTATACTGTGGCATCAGTGCAGCATGGTGCCTTCAGGGTGACAGTGTGATAAGAGGGCAGTGTTATACTGTGGCATCAGTGCAGCATGGTGCCTTCAGGGTGACAGTGTGATAAGAGGGCAGTGTTATACTGTGGCATCAGTGCAGCATGGTGCCTTCAGGGTGACAGCGTGATAAGAGGGCAGTGTTATACTGTGGCAT
>NC_139626.1:36003714-36036214 GCF_964638095.1 Poromitra crassiceps | reverse complement strand
GCCACTGCCTTTTGAAATTGAATTTCGCTTCACTCTGAACATCCCAAATGAGAGGTATTCATCTGAGTTATTATATGGCATATGCTCGCAAACATGCACAGGGATTAAAAAAAAAGTGCATTCGAATTTTTACAATCTCGGTTTGCTTTCTCTTTTTTTCTTATTGTTCTCCATTCTGTGTGTTTTGATGGTCTAGAGCTTTTTAGTCCATGGGCCAAGGCTCAAATTTTGACATATCGGTACCACCTGAGGTGACCGCACGATTTTGTTATTTTTGTCTTCCTACATGTCTCTAGTTTATATTTTGGTATGATAACCCTTCCGATTTGGTAGCTTAAGGTTAGTTATCACTCTGTAAACAAACCTACCCCCAAAAAATGACAAAACCCTGATTTCATCATATCTCCTGAACCACACATGATAACGCAGAAAATGTGATGTCTACCCCTATGTTTTCATGGTCAGGGATTACAATGACACCCTATACAACATCATAAACTGTTCACATGAATAGTTAATGGTGAATTAAGTGGTGTTTTGGTGAATTCAGTGGTGTTTTGAGAAGGATACAATGCAATTAGTCCATGGGCCAATGGTGAAATCGGTACCACCTATGGGGACCGCGCTATTTTTGTATTTTTGTCTTCCTACATGTCTCTAGTTTATATTTTGGTATGATAACCGTGCCAATCTGGTAGCTTATTGATAGTTATCACTCTGTAAAAAACCTTCTCCCATATAAATGACAAAACCCTGATTTCTGTGTATTAGTCCAGATGATATGTGAAAATCATGTTCACTTTTTCATAAAAGCATGAAACTTGGTACACATATAGTTTGGGGCCCCGTCAATCTTCAGAACTTAAGCCATCACAAAAATGCCTCGCGGTGGCCATTTTAATTCCGCCATAAGTGAATTATGTAGTTTGCATCATATCTCCTGAACCACACATGATAACACAGAAAAGGTGATGTCTATCCCTATGTTTTCATGGTCAAGGATTACAATGATACCATATAGAACATCATAAACTGTTAAAAGTAACTAATCAATGGTGAATTTAATGACGTGAGAAGGAAATCACAGTTTCTGATAACTGATGCTATAACCTCAATTCCATGACCACTCTCTGGCTAAGATTTTTTGATGAGTAATTTGACTTCTATGGGCCTTTTGTTAAAATAGCCCCCAGGCCCCTCCCAAACATCCTCCGACTTTCTGCCAGATGGCCAAATCCAAGATGGCCACTGGTACAATCTTGAAAAATTTACTTTTGAACCAGAGCACCTAGAATAATGTATGAAGACACTTTTCGGTGTAAGTCAACCACAAAGAATCTGATTTAGTTTAACATTCTGTCATAATTTTGACCCACAATTCCAAGATGGCTGCCATCCAGTAGCGTGAAAACTTAACTTTTGAATGGCAACATATACGTATGTGGTGTTTGGGGTTTACCATTTTTAGAGTAAGGACGGAGATTAACAATGGTGAATTATAGCTATTTTAATTGCAAATCCATGCCTACCAAACATGGTTTAGTAATGATAATTATTGTGTTTTGAGGGTAATTTCATAATTATGTTAGTCTCGCTGGCCAGCCTCCCCTCCCTACCGGGAGAGGAGTCTGGCGCCACGGAAACAGGCAACTGGGATAAGCCCTCCCCTGCTCTACAGCTGCTCCCCATTGGAGCGACTGTTTCAGTGGGTGCCGGATGTCTGCTCCCGGCTTATTACAAACTCTGTCATTGGCTCCGACCACGTCAATCAGAGCAGCTTCCGCTCCCTCCTCCCTGTGTGTCGCTGTAAATAGTGCCCTGCCGCCTCAGTGAAAACAACAACGCTAACTAGCTAGCAAGCTAACGGCAGAAACCTACACGCTAGCTCGTTGCTACACGCTGAAAAGGGCAAGTTGGATTGTTGGAAACTATTTTCCAAGGGCACTGCCGCTAAGCGCCGCCCATCGCAATCCCACTATGGAGACCTGCGTGGGAGGGGAGGCTGGCCAGCGAGACTATGGGAAAGGTGAAGGTGAATAGCCTATGTCCATTGTCCAACAAGTTTTCTCAATTAATTTCCCTCTTTGCGATGTGATAAAAGTTTCTCAGTGAGTTATAGTTGATTGCATTGCCTCACTGAATTATCTGCTAATATCCAATTTTAGCAGCAGAATTTGATGTCCTGGCGTGGGCACGTCCGTGTGTAATGACATATCCAAAAGGAATTCTACTCTGCGCTGAGCTGCACAGCATAGAGATTATGGTGCGCTCAAGCGCAGCAGAGTATTTAGCGCGTAAGAGGTGCTTTTTTTTAGCGTGTAAGAGGTGCTGCCCCATATTCTGAGCAGAAACGGCTGATTGTGGCATGCCTATGTCCAGTAAAATTATAACAGGCATGCGCTTGTGCAATGCCCAATTTGCAATGCGCGCAGCGTACCGCTTTTGCGAAGATAGGGCCCCCGGGACTTGCAAGAATCTGGTCAACTTCTCCTCTCCTGCAGCATGGGCTGATTTTAAGTCTGCAATGAGTGGATGCGAAAAGGAGCAAAAACACCACACGCTGAAGTGATGAAGCATCTGGAAGCGCAGCCAGTTTCATTTTGGTGCACTTGTTAGCACATTAGACCGTTCAGTCAGACCAGCCGTGATGCGGCTGGCTCGCCCCATGCAGAGATTGTTTCGGCGTCTGATCTATTTTTGTGTGAGACCCGCGAGTGATTGTGTGAAGCCAGATAGGAAGTCAGTACAAGTGGTCACCGGCGCGGAGCAAAGCAGTGTGTCTGGTGTGAATGGCCAGGGTCCTGCTCGAGCTGAATTTACACACAGCGGCACTTCGCGTCTGCAGCATCACAATCATCTTCCACCCTCCTCCCTGCATGCATGCTCCAACCCGCTCTGACTGACTGGTGGCGACCATTTATGGATTTCGTTTCCACTCCCTCCGTGTCGAATCTGTCTATCTCAAATGCCTGTGCCACTGTGAAACAACAACATCAACAATGCTAGCTCGTTGCTACATGCTGAAAACGGTTGGATCTGGATTGTGCAATAAAGCAGGCCTGCTTGATACGTTTGGTGGATAGTTGTAAAGGTGAACGGAGCCTTTTTCCCCTATACCAGGGTGGAGGTATTAGCAGCCAGACTCTGCCATTGTAGGGAGGGAGTCTGGCAAGCGAGACTACCTGGGGAGGAACTCAAGGTAGGAGCTGCTGAGATGAGTGGAGCGCTCCAAGGCAGTGATTGACCTGGTTGTGGTCAACTTGTAAACCTCCACGAGTTGCTGGAACATTGTGTTTTTGATGAATGTGTGGCCTTATTCAACTCCAACATCACATACAGGAAGACGCAGAAGAGCAAGCGCATCTAGAAGAAGCTCTATCTCCAATCTGTAGGGCTGCAAGAACCCTACATCACTCTCGTTGACATGGGCATGATCTAGATGATGGCAACTCCATCAGCAATTGGATTGGCAGACACAAGATGGCACCCCATACAAGTGGTCGGACTATGTCCACAAGGTGTCATCCATCATCCTTGTCCGCCATGGTGATGTTGACATATCTGTGTGATCGACCGGTATGACACAGCATACTTGGCTAAAGATGATGAGCGGAATCTGATGATTCAGAATCTATAGCTACAGCTAATAAAAAGAGCTTATTTTAGTTATCTTGTCATACATTCATTAAATATTTTAATGCAAGAAATCCTGAGGGTAGTTGGTACAGCAGTACCAAGGTAAAATGGGTGTTGACATTAACATATTTTCAGTGAACATAATTCTGAAATGACTCCCAAAACATCCACCATTGTTAATCTCCTTCCTTGTGGTAAACCCCAAACGCACAGTATACCTTCCCATTCAAAAGTTACATTTCCACAATACTGGATGGCAGCCATCTTGGAATTCTGGCTCAAAACTATGCCATAATGTCAAACTGATGTCAGAATCGGATTCCTCGTGGTTGACTTACACCGAAAAGTGTCTTCATACATTATTCTATGTGCTCTGGGTCAAAAGTCAATTTTTTAACATGGCGCCAGTGGCCATCTTGGATTTGGCCATCTGGCAAGGAAAATCCCAGGATCCTTAGGAGGGACCTGGGTGCTATTTTAACAAAAGGTCTATATAAGTCAAATCACTCATCAAAACATCTTAGCCAGAGAATGGTCATGGCTTTGAAGTTATAGCATCGGTTATCAGATACTGTCATTTCCTTCTCACAACGTCATCAAATTCACCATTGATTAGTCACTTTAACAGTTTATGATGTTCTATATGGTATCATTGTAATCCTTGACCATGAAAACATTGGGATAGACATCTCCTTTTCAGTGTTAGCATGTGTGGTTCAGGAGATATGATGCAAACTACATAATTTGCTTATGGCAGAATTAAAATGGCCGCCACAAGGCATTTTTGCGATGGCTCAATTTCTGAAACTGTACAGGGCCCCAAACTATAAGCGTACCAGGTTTCATGCTTTTACGAAAAAGGGTACATCATTTTCACATATCATCTGGACTAATACACAGAAATCAGGGTTTTGTCATTTATATGGGGGTAGGTTTGTTTACAGAGTGATAACTAACCTTAAGCTACCAAATCAGCAGGGTTATCATACCAAAATATAAACTAGAGACATGTAGGAAGACAAAAATAACAAAATCGTGCGGTCACCTCAGGTGGTACCGATTTTTGCCTTGGCCCATGGACTATTTCTTGGTGTATAAGTTACAGTGCAGAGACGCAGCAGCAGATGGTAATGATGTTTATTTTTGCAGTAAGTAATCACCATTCTGGAACTTATGACAGTAGACAGGCCCAGGGACCTGGAGCCGTGCCCCACGAGACCAGAGCACTACTTCCTGGTGTACCCGCATGATCATAGTATATGCTCATACACAAACACACACACACACACTCACACACACACACACACACACACACACACGCACACACATAAACACAAACATTGTCTGGGCCACTGGCTATGTGAACCCGTGGGCCACAGGGAGAGATGTGTTCTGGCACATAGGTCGGGGTAGTGTAAATCACACTGTAGCCACACTGGCACCCACTGCCTCCAAGATGAATGGGCCAACTCACATGCCAGGCAACAATTCCAGTGAGGCGGTTTAAAACCAGAGACTGCACCATTGTAATTTTAATTGGGGCCGTTTTACCCACTAAATGCAATATTTCACTTTGATAAAACAAATATTTTTCTTTAACACGCATACCACTTTCATGAATAGTCTAACCTTAGTTGCTCAATAATTGATTGTCTACACTGGCGTTCATTGTTTTGTTTGTTTTTACTCTTTTATGAACTGGTTGAACATTGCAAAGCTGCCTTTTTCAGATTGAAACACCAAGATCGAGTCTCTAAAAATGCATTGTTAATACTGATCATCTGTGGCGCTATAAACTAAAAGGGGCCTTTCAACTACATGTAGTAGACGATTCAAACCTGGCACATATGCCTTAATGTACATCTTCAGTCAGTCAGTCAGTCAGTCAGTCAATCAGTCAATGTTTTCATCCTCTCTATAAAATCAAAATACACCTGCCTTCTTCTCTTATCTAATCTATAATACATGTAATTGTTTGATTGCATCACATATTCATCTCAGTGTTCATTGCATCTGCTCACTTAAAAGGTTCTGTACATGCCACTGTAAAAATAAAATCCCCAGATACGAGTTTTCAAAAGGAACCTCTGCTTTATTAGACAGTCAACAGTGGAAACAGACAGAAAAGATGGGAGAGAGAGAGGATGTAACAACCAACAAATATTGATTTCAAACCGGAGACCTTACATGGCCGCCTTAGCCAATTTAGCCACCAGGACAATCCAGAAGTTAATCTAAGTTTTGGCTCTGTCACTTTCTGTGGATGCCACTGTTTGAAATAAAAACCTTTATCCAATACTCACTGATATCCATTACTCCTTGTAACTTTAAATTGACTGTATTCGAGACAAAAGCTACCACCTGCAGTTGCATTACTCTGCCATAATTAATTATTCATTTTACAAAGTTAGAAAGTTCTGTGCAATACATCCATTGCCAATTTGCCTTCCTTCGCATGGATTCTGTGTTAACATGACAGACACAGACTCCTCTGGGGCCCCCCTAGGCCCCCCTAGGCCCCCCTAGGCCCCCCAACGGGCCCTCTTACCCTGTGTGAGTCAGGCAGGCGAGCTGTGAGATACTGTAGGGCAGAGAGGAGCCAGATGCAGTGGAGGGACCAGAGAGAGAGAGAGAGAGAGAGAGAGAGAGAGAGAGAGAGAGAGAGAGGGGTGAGTTAATGGTCTTGCATCTTCCTGGCAGCATGTCAATAATGGCTCTGATCACATTAAGTAAAGGGTCCATTAGCTTATTCTCTTTCCTCCTGCTAGCTCCATAGCAAGAGCACAGGAGAAGATCCTCTATCTAATGCAGTGTGTCTGGGTGTTACTGTTACAGACACCTCTATCTGCTCCCAGCTAGACCAACACAACATGACAATACAGTACTGCACCTGTACATTCTACAATACAGTACTGCACCTGTACATTCTACAATACAGTACTGCACCTGTACATCATCTCTATTCATGACTGTTTCCTTTTGAAAAAAGTAGAATGAAATAGCGTGACAAGTGGATTACAACTTTTTGTGATGCTGTAACTTTGAGACTTTTATAGTATAATCAAGAATAATTGAACTTGTTTCACATTGGTTTTATCCGCTGGAGCCCTCATGTCAAAATTTTCATTAGTAGGATGAAAGTGCATGCATATATCATGATCAAAGTTGTACTGTACTTTTTATATCGTGTTCCCTGTTAACAGCCCAGGGCTATATGGGGATTACATCAAAGGGGAGCAGAGACGACAGCATGTAACTACGACATCAGGACACAATACAAAAATGTGACTACGACATCATGACACAATACAAACATGTGACTATGACATCAAGACACAATACAAAAATGTAACTATGACATCAGGACACAATACAAACATGTGACTACGACATCAGGACACAATACAAACATGTGACTACGACATCAGGACACAATACAAACATGTGACTATGACATCAGGACACAATACAAACATGTGACTATGACATCAGGACACAATACAAACATGTGACTATGACATCAGGACACAATACAAACATGTGACTATGACATCAGGACACAATACAAACATGTGACTATGACATCAGGACACAATACAAACATGTGACTATGACATCAGGACACAATACAAACATGTGACTATGACATCAGGACACAATACAAACATGTGACTACGACATCAGGACACAATACAAACATGTGACTACGACATCAGGACACAATACAAACATGTGACTACGACATCAGGACACAATACAAACATGTGACTACGACATCAGGACACAATACAAACATGTGACTACGACATCAGGACACAATACAAACATGTGACTACGACATCAGGACACAATACAAACATACAAACATGTGACTACGACATCAGGACACAATACAAACATGTGACTACGACATCAGGACACAATACAAACATGTGACTACGACATCAGGACACAATACAAACATGTGACTACGACATCAGGACACAATACAAACATGTGACTACGACATCAGGACACAATACAAACATGTGACTACGACATCAGGACACAATATAAACATGTGACTACGACATCAGGACACAATACAAACATGTGACTACGACATCAGGACACAATACAAACATGTAACTACGACATCAGGACACAATACAAACATGTAACTACGACATCAGGACACAATACAAACATGTAACTACGACATCAGGACACAATACAAACATGTGACTACGACATCAGGACACAATACAAACATGTGACTACGACATCAGGACACAATACAAACATGTGACTATGACATCAGGACACAATACAAACATGTGACTATGACATCAGGACACAATACAAACATGTGACTATGACATCAGGACACAATACAAACATGTAACTAAGACATCAGGACACAATACAAACATGTAACTACGCCATCAGGACACAATACAAACATGTAACTACGCAGCCAATGAGCAAATTGTGAGCATATGTTAGTGCACCCTTTCTCCACCGGCTTCCTGCCAAAAGAGTAATCAAGACAAAGGAGATGTGCTATAAGACGGGGAGAGAAGCAGGTTGTCACACCAAAGCCCCCACCCCTCAGCGCACGCACGCACACACACACACACACGCACGCACGCACGCACGCGCGCGCACACACACACACACACACACACACACACACACACACACACACACACACACACACACACACGCTGGTCAGACAGGCCATTTCTCAGCCGCCTCACTGCTCTCCATTGGCCCTGGAGCGCCACAGCGGCCCCCACATCTGTCTCCCAGGCCCACGACAGACCTGGCTGCTGCATCCAGACCCAGTAGATCACACGAATCATCCCCAATTAATGTGAACCATCAGGCGCTCCCTCACTGCTTCTATCACTCCAGCGCCGTTCTCCGAGGCATTCCTTCAAGCTCAGTGCTGGGTCCGCTGAGTTTCACACATTGACCACGGCTATGCTTCCTTAGCACAGTAGGGCGAGGCGAGCCAACGTTATTGTGTATGCTTTGTGAAAAGAGACAGGGAATCAATAGATCAGCCCGGGCCCCAGACGGCGCTCACATGTAAGCGCTGCGAGGCGGTTCTTCAGAGGTTCAGATCTCAGAGAACAGCCGACTTCGCTCCGCGGCGCACCGGGGCCTGAAATGGCTTCCATGTGCTGCCCCATCTGCACCTCTGCTGGGCTGTGGCCAAAGGACTGTCCTTTTCGGAGATGCAGGGGGACAGGGTGCCGGTGGGGATGGGGGAGGATGAGAGTTGAACCGGAGTTTAGGATACCCTCTTTTTTTTCTTTTCTTTTTTTTTAGGGGTTTGTTTAATGAAAACAAGGCATGTCGCTGGGAAAAGGAACAGAAAGTGTTTACTAAAGGCCACCTGGACATTTGGAGGTGCCAGACTGTGACTCACCCGTCTGTGGTGATTGGTGAAGTCCTCTATAATAACCCCCTGACCCCCCCCCCCCCCCCCCCCAACCCCACCCTCTCAGTCTGCGACTGCACTATAAATCTCACTCCAGTCGATTAGTGTGCCCTTAGCAACAACTAACACACGGTCATGAATTTTTAACCGAAGCCTTGAGTTAAATCAGGTTGAGATGTGAAGGCAGGGTATCTCGGGGCTCGTTGGTTGATCAGTGCGTCTGGCCCGGTGAAATAAGCCTGTGGCCTCTTCACAGCAGAGCCCAGCAAGCCCTCCTCTCTGGCAGTCATGGGCATCATATTGACCAAGACAACAAGGCCCTTTGCCCGCTCGTTAATGAAATAACAAAGTAGGAATCCAACTTGAATAGATCTGTTCCAAGTTCTAATTAGGAATATGCGTGAGCTCAGAGAGCCCTGTGTGGACTTTACTGAATCACCTGCATGTCCATGTCAGCTGTCTTTTAAAGGGGTCTGACATTATCTGGTAAACAGGTTTTGTTTTTATGTGTTCCTCCTCCCTTCATCCCATCATTGCTTTCCGGTATTTTTGAAATTAGCATCATATTGGATTTTCCACCATTTCCCTTGAAAAAGTCCCCTCCTTAAACTTTGTTATTTGTACACTGATTGGCCCAAGAGGTTACATTGTACAGTAAACCAATATGGGTTGCCACAAATGCCAAAAATGCAAATGGCCTTACAAATGTTCTGCATTGTTACACAACAGACTTGTTATATAACAGACCTGAGATTTGACTTTTGTATTTGTATAACTTTTTACCCAATTTATATCCCTTTCCCAATCACCAAAATTGTAATTGACCACAATGCTTGTTTACTGCATTGTGCACATAATAATATTTGTGGAGACAGTCGTGGTTTGTTTGGCTGCTGTTTGTTATTTATCACAATGTGATTTATTAGACGACAGCCATAAACCACACAATAAGCTGCACTGGTTTTCCTACAAGGAATTATGAAAGTAGCACTGATAGTACATGTATACTGTTATGTGTACAGACACATGTATACTATCATTATAAGTACATTATACACTGATAGTATACTGTTATGTGTACAGACACATGCATACTATCATTATAAGTACATTATACACTGATAGTATACTGTTATGTGTACAGACACATGTATACTATCATTATAAGTACATTATACACTGATAGTATACTGTTATGTGTACAGACACATGTATACTATCATTATAAGTACATTATACACTGATAGTATACTGTTATGTGTACAGACACATGTATACTATCATTATAAGTACATTATACACTGATAGTATACTGTTATGTGTACAGACACATGTATACTATCATTATAAGTACATTATAAAAGGTACAGTTCACTGGGTGATGGCGCCTCTTGTGTAATTCCTGTCCCACACAATAAACCACATGGTGACACATTTGTTACTGATTGGTCCAGAGAGGGTCTGCATTATTTGTGGGGGATGACATGTTTACTGTTACCTTGTTAATTATGACACCATGTACACTGCCGGCTTGCTATAAAGATGCAAGTTTATGTTTCTGCAGTTGACACAACATCAAACATCCCAAGTGGATACATCAGCTGTTGTGTCACATCCAAAAGTCATCAGTTCCTTTGATGTACGGACCAACAACAAGGAAATTACCATGATCACAGAGTGCAAATTTTAACCTCTATGGTTCCTACAAATGTCGTCCACCCACGTCTGGACTTATTGACTCCCCGTGTGGTTCATCACAGTGGAATAAGTAGAGATGGTTGTTCACAGATGACCTCTGCCCTGCCACTGGGGAGCCAATGGGAGAGAGCGGCCCGTGTCTTGGGAACTCTTGCCCTCTGATGTGATGGCTCCAGGCAGTGGGCTTTGCGTGAACCCATCCCCCATGGCAGCCCTCGCCACTAGCACTTCTGCATTATTCATACAGCCAGAGATGGGGTGGGGAGAGAAACAGAATATGGAAAAGGAAGCACCAAGGTTCAAGACCTTCTCAGATCACAAGGAACTTCTGCTTAACCTCCCTTGAAGTGGCGAACACAGGGATAGAGCCGCTTCTTCAAGGAACTGGATCTGAAAGCAGGCCTGGGGATCAATGGGATTCCCCCGAGGCGCGGTGGAGATCGCATTCACTGCAAGGTGATTGGTGGATCAATGTGGTTCCCATGGTTCACTTTGCCATTGTGAGAGCCAATCCTCCCTATTGCAAGTGATACTGCCATGTGATTGGTTGGTCACACTGAGCTGCCCTAAGGTTACTGCGCACGCAGTGTGTAGCGATCATCCCACACAAGTTCCACATAATACCATGCCAAATACACCAAGATGAAAATCTAAATAGCCGAGTACATTATGAGACATAATGAAAAGACTTGGCTGTATGAGGGTCAGGGATCCCATTTGTCGTACTGTAGGCTATACAAGCCAAGCCAGTACAACTCGCCTATATTAATAGCTAATATTAGCCTTTTTTTCCCTGTGCCTAGCACGGCATCGCTCTCCATTGCTTGCCAAATAGACTCAGTCACTGAGTATGATAGGTGATAATTACTGAAAAGCATGTATATGTTCAGCTCTTAATCCCTAATGCAAAGCACCCTAACACCGCTGCACACCCAGGCTGTTAATATGGCGCAGCACATGACCTGCTAATTGGATAATTGCGTGCTTTGTTTTAACTGACAGTGGTGCCCTGGCCCATGACAAGGCCATCATTTGTTCATCTTCCTTGTCAGCAATTTACAAGGCGGGCACCCCGCTACACACACCCACCCACCCACCGCAGCACATCCACCATCACAATATTACCCACATAGCCGTGGACAAATGGAGAACGCAGCGCAGCATTAGCGAGGTGAATAAATACAGCCGTCGCCAGATTAATTCTGAGTGACACGGAGGCGAGCCGATAAAATAAACTAACAGCGGCAGGCTGTCCGGCAGATAAAGTGTGTACCCCCATCGTCTCTCTGCTGTAATTATTGGCTAATAGTCATTAACCTGGCAAACAGAGGTTTTAGCTGTATTGTTTAAAGGACTCTGGGATGCATAATGACAGACTAATATGTCATAGCGCTAGGGGAGCTGGGGAGCGCTGGATTAATGAGATCTTACTGGAGGGAGTGCAGAAGAAGAAGTGGGGCGCGCCTGGAAAATATAGGGGGAAGAGGGCCACATTAAGCTAATTGGAAGATGAGTGCCTACTTGTAAAAGTGCTTCTAATGGCATATTTGTTCCTCTCACAGCATCACAGGGCTAATGCAGGGGAGTGGAGCGGGAGGCATAGTGGAGGAAGGACTACAGGGGCCTGTGTTTGTCTGCAACATTTGTGTCAACATGTAATTCTCATTTCCATACATGCATAATATGTACTCTCTTAATGATCGCCATTGACTGTAAACGCAGTATTTTTCGGCATCAGATCTTTCGGTCTATTTGATACGGTTACCGCAGAATTAAGTGTGGCAAAATGCAGTCTAATGTTATACTGTAAATTAGATGTAGCATTTAGCTTTTAAGAAATAGCTATGCAATGGTCTCCTTGATTTTTTTTTTTTTTTTTTAAGTTTCCTCATTGACTGTACAGTAGTCAAGCGTGTCCCCTCTTATCCTTTTCTCCACCGCTTTGCTCAATTATTGAGTTTGTTTCTGTTCGCTCTCTGCACCAAGCTAGAACCCGGCACAAGCCCGTGTTGATCCTGCGGAACTCTTTGGAACAGTGAACAAGTGGAGGAGTGCTTTGATAGCCTCCTCTCAGACGGGGCCCAGTGCAGAGAAACATTGCTGACCTCCATTCTGACAGCTCGCTAATGGGCTCCATTTTGGAAAGCATGATGGCCTGTGTCATTGTGTTTTGGGCTGCTTCTGTGGCGCGCGGTGCGATGAGAGGAGAGGAGATGGTAAATGCAGAAAATTGGCTCTGTCAGTGATTGAGAGGAGGGCTGGATAAGTGTGTGGGTTTGGAGAGCAAGCTCGGTCAATTCACCACGTTGACCTGTAAACGTGCAGTACTTCTGTTTTTGTATGTAATCACTTACGCCTCACTTTTATTCCTGCTAAAATGACCCAATTCTTAATTTAAAAAAATCGAACGTCAAAATAGGACAGTTAGAAAATGTATATATTAACTTTGCTAACCATGGCCTTCTATTCCATCGACCCTAGAAAGTGTCCTTCATAATACAGCATTTTACATATTTTAAATGTTCACAATCAAAGTTTAATTTGTACAGTACCTCTGTGCTATGTGTACAGTAGCACTCACATTTGAATGTGTTTCGTCGCCAGGAAACATTAAAAGACTGATGCACTTTTTAGAACAGTAATTTCCTAAGAAATGTTCTGCTTGTAGGACTATTTAAAGATTCACTTTCTAATTTGCTTTCATTTTGGGTTTCAATTAAATCAAATGGAAGTGCAAATGCCCAAATGGCCGTGCAGCATGAAATAATAGTGCCCAGGCTCGAATTTAAAGTCATACCTCCAGGCAAAAACTCCACAGCGGCACACAGAATGAAAGTGTAAAATGTTTTTTAATGTATATTTAACAACAAATACCCCAGTGACTATTGATGTTTGGTCTCAGAAGAATCTGTTTCTCCAGTATATCTGAGGGCAGCCCCCTGCCTCCTCCTCTCTCCTTTCTCTGTTTTTCTGCTCTTCTTCCTCTGTGTGTCTCTCTCCCATTCTCTCTCTCTTTTTCTGTCTCTCTTTAAACATTTATCTTCTGTTTTCTCCTTTGTGCTTTGTGATGTTGGTTTTTACAGCTTTTTTTTTACTCACCAGAGTTGCCATTTATCTTGTATAGATCCCAGCAGCCTGCAGGAGCACATACTGTATGAAATGCTACCATGTAGCACTGTGACTAATTGTCATCGCTTGCGTCGTTCCCTTGATGTCGCTTGCGCCTGGTCCCACAGGACCTTGTGTTAACTGTACTATTTATACTTCTCTCTCTCTCTCTCTGTCTATCTCTCTGTCTATCTCTCTGTCTATCTCTCTCTCTCTCTCTCTCTCTCTCTCTCTGTCTATCTCTCTCTCTCTCTCTCTCTCTCTCTCTCTTTCATACCCTCTTACACAACAGTAACAGTGGCAGCAGCTACAAGCACAATTTCATTTAAGACTTCTCTTATCAGTCCTTTCAAGTAGTAAGAGCAGCGGGTTCATACAGGGGGACAAAAGCACGGGGGTCAAGGATTCATTGTATCAAAGTTAGTAGTTCAACCACAAAGTCAGCGCTCTGGCCTTGCCAAGATTCTTTTCCCAGAATCCCTTGCCATGTCTTTATGTTTGGCAACGTGCACATTCGCAAGAAGGCTAGGCGTTTTATTTTTCAGCCGTTAATAGCACCATCTCCAAAAGACGCCAGCCAAGGAAAGTGCTCCTTTTGGAATAACGCCCGAGTCTCCCATTGGAGCCATTCTGTTCTCTTAGGATGGAAACTTATTTCTCAGGCTTCCAGAGCCTCCAAAAATACAGGATTGGGAAACACCAAGGCTTATATAAAACATCTACACTCAACAATTTGCTTTGCTACATTTCTACTGCTCCTCGTTGGTAGCCAAATAAAATGCACACACATGCATTTTCAGTTGACACTGTCCCTCTTGACAAAGTATGCTGTCATTAATATTTAATATGCATCCTTTAAACCTCATTAACATGAAGCATGGTAAATACTTATCTGCAACCTGCTTAATGAGTGGAATGCGAGCTCAGTGTCACCTCCAAGGCGTCTTCAAACACAACCTTAAATAAACATGAGTTCTCTTATTTGAATGCCCAACACAGTAGCTGATACACACAGTAGCAGTCCCATCCTCCCTGATTCACACACAGTAGCAGTCCCATCCTCCCTGATTCACACACAGTAGCAGTCCCATCCTCCCTGATACACACAGTCAGTCCCATCCTCCCTGATACACACAGTCAGTCCCATCCTCCCTGATTCACACACAGTAGCAGTCCCATCCTCCCTGATACACACAGTCAGTCCCATCCTCCCTGATACATTACACACAGTAGCAGTCCCATCCTCCCTGATACATTACACACAGTAGCAGTCCCATCCTCCCTGATACATTACACACAGTAGCAGTCCCATCCTCCCTGATTCACACACAGTAGCAGTCCCATCCTCCCTGATTCACACACAGTAGCAGTCCCATCCTCCCTGATACATTACACACAGTAGCAGTCCCATCCTCCCTGATTCACACACAGTAGCAGTCCCATCCTCCCTGATTCACACACAGTAGCAGTCCCATCCTCCCTGATACACATAGTAGCAGTCCCATCCTCCCTGATTCACACACAGTAGCAGTCCCATCCTCCCTGATACACACAGTAGCAGTCCCATCCTCCCTGATACACACAGTAGCAGTCCCATCCTCCCTGATACACACAGTCAGTCCCATCCTCCCTGATACACACAGTCAGTCCCATCCTCCCTGATACACACAGTCAATCCCATCCTCCCTGATACACACAGTAGCAGTCCCATCCTCCCTGATACACACAGTCAGTCCCATCCTCCCTGATACACACAGTCAGTCCCATCCTCCCTGATACACACAGTAGCAGTCCCATCCTCCCTGATTCACACACAGTAGCAGTCCCATCCTCCCTGATTCACACAGTAGCAGTCCCATCCTGCCTGATTCACACACAGTAGCAGTCCCATCCTCCCTGATACACACAGTAGCAGTCCCATCCTCCCTGATTCACACAGTAGCAGTCCCATCCTCCCTGAAGGATTCCACTCCCTCAGAGATGGCGAACATGCTAAGAAAAATGCCTGCCAAACAAAGGTGCGATTAGTGGCTTGCATTAATTATTCTATTATTTCTCTTAACAGCCTTTCTTTCCCCCTCTGGCTGACGCACGTTGTAAATATAAGTAGGGACTGTTTGTGTGTACAGAGGGAGTCCCAGCAAGAGTTCACATCTTTTTAGAAAGCTGTTTTTGTTAAAGAGTCTCACAGCAAGTCGATTAACGTCCCCGCAATGTTGGAATTCACAGCAACCTGCTAATAGCCCCCAAATCAATGCTCTCAATTTGTTTGCTTTAGACTCAATTAAAGTCTTGCCTGTTCTCGTCACTGTGTGATTAATGAGTGAATTTTAATATGTCAAAATGAAGTGGTGAAAAGTGGTTGGGAAAGAGGGACGGTGGAGGGAGGAGATTTTAGACAAAGCTCTATTATTTACTTGTCGCTTCAGGGGCCCCTGAATTTCATGAGCTGAAAGCCTCACCCTCCCACCAACCCCTGCTCTCTCCTCTCCTCTCCTTTGACCATACTGATTATGCACAATCGATAATGTTTTTGTATTTTTGTCTTCTCTCTTGCCTCCTCTTGGGCCTCTAGGATGCTGCAGGCAAGGTGCTGGACCGCTGGAGCATCATGTCCCGAGAAGAAGAGATCATCACCCTGCAGCAGTTCCTGCGCTTTGGTGAGACCAAGTCCATTGTGGAGCTAATGGCCATTCAGGAGAAGGAGGGTCAGGCAGTTACAGTTCCCTCCTCCAAGACAGACTCCGGGATTAGGACATTCATTGAGAGCAACAACCGGGCCCGCAGCCCGGGGCTCCTGACACATCTGGAGACCAGTAGCCCATCCAGCATCCACCACTTCGAGAACATCCCCAACAGTCTAGCGTTCTTGCTGCCCTTCCAGTACATCAACCCAGTCTCTGCCCCAATGCTGGGCTTACCGCCCAATGGCCTGCCTATGGAGCAGTCTGCCCTCCGGCTCCGTGAGCCCAGCCTGCCCAACCAAGGGGAACAGGTGGACACCAGTGAGTCTGAAGTGTCCCTTTCGCCCTTCCGCACAGGCCAGAGCCCCAGCCGTGGAGCCCTGGGACCCATGAACAACAACATTGAACCCAAGACAGAGCCCAGCAACCGGGCATCGCCCATCTCCCCAACCCCTTCCACTCCGCAGGCTCAGCAACAGCAGCAACAGCAGACACAGCTCCAGCAGAATCAGCAACAGGGCCCGCCTCAGTCTCAGAGTCAACCTCAACAACCCAACAGCCTGAGTGACCACCACGTCCACCACCACCACTTTGTGAAGCATGAGCAGTCGAAGACCATTACCCACTCTTCTTTTTCCTCCAAGATGCATCGCATGCGCCGCATGGGCTCTACCTCGCGCAAGGGCCGTGTGTGCTGCAACTCTTGTGGCAAGACCTTCTATGACAAAGGCACTCTGAAGATCCACTACAATGCTGTGCACCTGAAGATTAAACACCGCTGCACTATTGACGGCTGCAACATGGTCTTCAGCTCATTGCGCAGCCGCAACCGCCACAGTGCCAACCCCAATCCACGGCTGCACATGCCCATGCTGCGCAACAACCGAGACAAGGACCTCATCCGTGGCCACTCAACCAGCGGTACACCTGTCATCTCCAGCACCAAGAGTGGCTTCACTCTCACCAGCCCTGGAAGGCCGCCGCTGGGCTTCAGTACTCCACCCCTTGACCCTATGCATCAGTCGCCCATGCAAAGCCCACTGGTGTTTCCCTCTCTGAAGTCAGTGCAGCCAGTCCAGCCAGTGCCCCCATTCTACCGTACACTACTGTCCCCTGCAGACCTGGTCAGTCCTCCGGTGTCACTGCCCACCAGCCCCATCCTGCCCACTACGACCAACAGTACCACCTTGATGGACCAGCAGCAGCAGCAGCAGCTCCTGGCTGCTGCAGTGGCCTCCCACAATAACAACAATGTTCACGTTTCAGAGGCTGGACCCATGCACCACCGCCTGCCAACGCCCAGTGCCAATCAGGATCTCACCACTGGCACCAGTGACCCCACCCCGAAGAAGAAGCCTCGCAAATCTAGCATGCCAGTGAAGATTGAGAAAGAGGTGATTGATGTGGCTGATGAGTATGATGACAAAGATGAGGATGAAGATGACATCCATCATCATCATCACCACCACCACCACCACCAATCATCTCTACTTCACAACAATGTCAGGATGAATGGAAATTGTAACAGCAACAATAACAATGGCAGTGGGAACCACAGTGGTGGTAGTGGGCAGCAGTCCCCCTCCCAGGACGAGATGAGCCCCGGCCTGGCTCTGCGAGGCATGATGAGGCACAGTGAAGAGGAGTGCCGGGAAGGGCCTGGCAATGAGAGCAGGGGTGGAAATGATCTTCGAGGCTCTGGCGAGCTCCGCTGCATGGACAGCTTCACCTCTGAGGACCAGGACCACGAGAGAGACTTTGAGAACGAGTCTGAAACCTCTGAATCCAAGATGTTCTACCGTGATGAGATGATGGACGTGGAGGAACATCAAAAACACAGCAGGGGTGGAAGGGGTCTGGACAAGGAACAGGACGAAGACATGGATGAGGAGGCCCATTTGAGGAAGGACATGGAGGATAAGAGCCATTCCTCACCCTCCCCTCACCAGCTCCCCATCAAGATCAAGGAAGAACTCAACGATCCGACCTATGACATGTTCTGCATGAGCCAATATGGCCTCTATAATGGAGGCATGGCAGCGGCCGCTGCCGCTGCTGCAAGCATGGCTGCTCTGCATGAGAGCTTCATCTCTTCAATGGGCTATGGTGCCAGTCCACCCAAGTTCCCCTCCTCACAATCACCAGAGGGAGATCTATGCTCAAGCCCCGACCCCAAGATCTGCTACGTGTGTAAGAAGAGCTTCAAGAGCTCCTATAGCGTGAAACTGCACTACAAGAACGTGCACCTCAAAGAGATGCACGTGTGCACTGTGTCTGGCTGCAACGCTGCCTTCCCCTCCCGACGGAGCCGAGACAGGTTAGTGCCAGTAGACACACATCCAAACATGCTCCTCTAACACTATTGTCATTTAATTGTATCAGTTACAGGTAGGTTTACTGGAAATGTTTAATTCAATCTTTTCTCATAATGGCCATGCTGTAAATGTATATAAAGTATGTTTCCTATGTAATTTATATCAGTTTTATAATAGCCATGTCAAGGAAGTATAGAATAAGTCACTTGATGTTTGCATTTTTTGTAAAAGGTATGATCTTTTATTCCCCTTGATAAAACATGTTTAGATGTGCAGTATTTCAATACCCGATCCCATTTACCTGGATAAGGTATCACTTAACATCTGTTGAGCTAATGGAATGCTAAAAGGTACATTCAGTGACATCTGCTCCTTGTCAAGTCAAAGTTCAGAAGAGTAGGGTCTCAGGATGAGAAACACACATACACAAGCACTTGGCCATCCCCATCAACCCTCCAGTTCCACTGTGTTGTTTACCTGCCCTCACTACCTCACCTTGTCACAGGCAGGTGAAGGCGCATACATTAACATAGACAGCGGTCTGTCAAACCGCTGCATTTATTAGCGCATCAGGAGGTGAGGATAGCCACACTCACCTGGGCTCGTTAGCACATATGTGTCCCACACGCTCACTCTGCAGAATGTACGCTAACAGCAGTAGCAGCAGGTTGACGCCAGGTAACACGTGCTGAAACAGGTACATGACATCACAAGTGCCCTGGGCTAACATAACATAGGTTCTCCAAGGGATTATTACAATCAGTTGTTTTGGCATTAGGGGTGAGATTTTTTAGTATCAAACTGGCCAAGGACCAAGAATTCTTAATGAATTGGAATGCTCTTTTACTATCATTGATATCTACACTACCCGTCAAAAGTTTGGGCCAATAGATTTCTTTAGTTTTACTATTTTCCACATTTTAGAATTATACTAAAGACATTAAACCTATGATTTTATGCAGTGACCAAGCAACTGTTAAACAAATGAAAACGATCTTATGTTTTAGATTGGTTAAAGTAGCCACCATTTGCCTTGATGGAAAAGCAAAGGCTTTGGAAAGAAATTAATATAGGCATCAACTTCATTATTTGTCTATAAAACACATTTAAGCATAAGCCTTTCGATAAAAATTGCTTTAATATCATGGAAAAACCTAGTACATTCAATCAGTGTCCAAACCTTTGACTGATAGTGTCGCTAGAAGTGACAGTGTATCCATTAAAATGAGTCATTGCTTTTAGAATAATTAAAAAGATATTGAAATAACAGCAGTGTGTACAGTAAGTGCATATTTCCGGCCTGGTGACACAGCGGATAGTCACTCAACACAGCGGGGACGTGGCGTAGGATAGCCCTTGAAAGGACTTACAGATCTAAAATACAGAGCACTTCATCTCTTTTCGCTCGCTCTCCGTATCTCTCTCTCTTCAGTAGAGCTTGGCTGCGCTGCGTGTTCAAGCTGGGTGCTTCTCTTGTTTCCCTTAAAGGAACACTCCGCCCATTTTCAACCAGCTTTGTATCATTAGAACATCAGTAGTATATCAGAAAACTGTAAACTGTTTTGAAGTCTGTCATTTAATTTGACAGTTATTGAGTGTTAAAGTGTGGACCAGTGACATCACTGGTCCACAGTAACTCAAATGAATAACTCATTAACTCAAATCAACTCTCAATAACTGTCAAACTATTCATCATTCATCTAGTTTGACAGTTATTGAGAGTTGATTTGAGTTAATGAGTTATTCATTTGAGTTCGTGTGGGCCAGTGACATCACTGGTCCACACTTTAACACTCAATAACTGTCAAATTAAATGACAGACTTCAAAACCGTTTACAGTTTTCTGATATACTACTGATGTTCTAATGATACAAAGCTGGTTAAAAATGGGCGGAGTGTTCCTTTAACGTTCTTCCAATTTGCAAACAAATCTTCTCAGAGGGAGCTTTTTTTTTTTTACACTCTGTTTTGTCTCACCCACACTGGCTCTACCCCGAACCCCACCATCACCACCACTACCCCCCCTCCCCCCGCCCACACCTGCTGTTCACTTTCCACCCTAAGCCCTTTATTACGTTCCTTGTTTCAGTGGCATCTGTTCCTACCGCTGTATGTTCAGTAGCAGCATGTAAATAGAGCAGGTGACTCGAGGACTCTGAGAGATTGGATGAGGGAGGGGCACAAGGGGGGGGGGGGGGAGAGGAGGGGACGACGTTAGCGTTAACGAGGGTGCAACCGCGCGGCTCACCTGACGCAGTGTGCCGACAGCAACGCGGCGACAGGAAGTGTTATTCAAGCATGCGTTGCCGCAGTGCAGCTTCCTGCCGCCAATGTGTTTGTTAGCTCCCATCTCTGACAAGGCTTTAGGGACGGAGACTGCCCGAGGCATGACAGGCCTGCTGTCTAACAAACACATGCATGGACACTTATGCACATGCACACTCACTCGCACGCATGTCACGCGCACACACACACACACACACACACACAAAGATACAGTACAGTGCACGCACATACACGCGCGCGCACGCGCACACACACACACACACACGGATACAGTATACACACATACGCACCCACACACACACGCACAGTCGCACACACACACACACACAAAGATACAGTGCAGTGCACGCACATACGCGCGTGCGCACACACACACACACACACACGGATACAGTAAACACACATATGCACCCACACACACACACGCAGTCGCACACACACACGGATACACACATTGGGATACGGTGTGAACATTTCGATTACAGAGACTACTATTAGTTGTGTACACACCTTATCTCTTTGTAATGAGTCTCTTCACGGCTGTAAACGATTAATACAAACAAAAAGTGCTCTTCTTATCTGAGCTTTCAAATGGCGAGAGAAGATCCCCACAGGAAGTTCATAGGCAAAATGAGCATGATGCAAATTCCAATGGTACTTAGGAGTTAGATTCAGTGACTTAAGAGCTTTTTAAAGTGGCCTTTCCTGAAACAGATTCACACACAGGTTCAATGGGCCAATCTGAAACAGATTCACACAGGTTCAATGGGCCAATCTGAAACAGATTCACACAGGTTCAATGGGCCAATCTGAAACAGATTCACACAGGTTCAATGGGCCAATCGCAATCAGCAGATATGGTGTTGAGGTGGCTGGTGTGAATTAGAAAGTGCTGACCCCCCTACAACTGCCCTGCTTCTCTCTCCAATGATGCAATTTAGAAGTAGTTTGTTGTCTTTGTTATGGGACGTGTATCACAGCAGCGATCCCTACTGGTACTAGTATCTCCTGCCATGGCCCCATGAGGGCTTTCCAGAGGGAAATTCAAGTCTAAATGAGACGACGACAGGTGACAAAAATCTGCAGAAGATAATTTTATGGAAAGGTCAATCTATTGGGGTTTGGTATTGAAGAAAGAGGTGAGCAGAGCGCTTTAGAAAAGTTGCAGGGAGATGCAAGGCTCAAAGATGGCAGACCACATTGCACAGAGAGAGGCTCAGCCTTCAACATGAACACAATCTGTGCTCGCTCACCTCCTGTGACAGCTTGGACTCGTCTCCCCTTGATGTGCGTGTGACAGTTTGACTGCATGATGAGAAACACCAGCATATAAATTCCACTCCAAACACAAGTGTTAGAACATATGGGAGGGAGAGATAGCAGGGAGGGACAATTGCTGCTGTGAACATAATGCATCTTTGAGGTAGGGGTCTGCAGGTCTGGGTGAGCGAGGCCTAAGCACACTATTGTTTCCATACTTTTTCTGTGGGGGATAAATTCCTGATAGCATATGGGACATATTACTCTGCCGCTATTCTTTTGGTTCAAACAGGCAACAGAACGGCAGAGAGAGGGGCATAGCAGGGCTACAGGAATTATGGGGGTTTGAGACTATAGTCCAATACTCAGGCCAAGCCCTCATCAAATCTGTCCCTGGATAATCCTATAATGACATAATGTAGGTTTGAGTGTAATTGTAGTGGTAACATGGGGAAATAATTTGGTTGTTTTCATAAGAGCATTTTCTCTGATAGGATTATGCACTTGCAATTGCAAAACTGCGTGTACAAAGAATGTTAGGTAAAGGTTAGCAAATTGTATTATTAGATAAATCAAATTCTAATTTACTTTTTTTTTTTTACAAGGGGCTAACTGGCAGAAAAAGTATTATGCAAAGAGGCACCATCAATCCTTCAGAGATATTCTCTCTTTTAAATCGGACAAAGAATTTAAAGTAATAATAATAATAATAATAATAATAATAATAATAATAATAATAATAATAATAATAATAATAATAATAATAATAATGATAAAAAACATAGGATTTTAATAAGCGGAACCACTAGCTGGCTTCTTCTTCTCAGCACCTTCCAAAGCAACAACATGAAGTACCTCTGCATATCGATCAGTCCATTGACTCAGTTGGGTGACACCCATAGCCATAGGTGACACCCCAAAGGCACGTATAGGTGCACCATCGAGTGCCAGCATCAAAAGCTCCCATATCAAAGTGAATGAGAAAAAGTAGGTGAGCAGGGAACACAACCAAGTGACCACAGTGACATTGTCGGAGTAGGACACATTGGAAACGTGCTGCGACGGCAAAACACTCAGTATCAATAGTGTTGGGTCCAGTCTTGGATCTGTGCTCTTTTTATGTTGAAGAGACACACACACACACACACTACAGTACAAACACACACACACACACACACACACACACACACACACATACACGCACGCACGCGCACACACACACACACACACACACACACACACACACACACACACACACACACAGGAAGGGATAATCGAATGTGTCCTTTAGTAAGCCTGCTGTGTGTGTGTGTGTGTGTGTGTGTGTGTGTGTGTGTGTGTGTGTGTGTGTGTGTGTCTGTGTGTGTGCGTGTGTGTGTGTGTGTGTGTCTGGTTGTACAGTGGGGTCTTCCTCGCCCCCTGGCCGCCTGCTGCACAGAGGTAAATGATTGCATATTTATTGTGGGCAGTGTCGGCAGCAGAGGTGTTGAAGAAGCTGCATGATTAACTACTAGAAAGGCGTGCGTGCCAGTAATCATCACCATTATTAGCCTCGTTAATCATATTTTTTAAATCACTGACATGGCTCGCCTTACTTATCTCTTTGATATCAGCCCTGCCTGTGTTGTTCTTTTAACCCTCACTTCACCATTTTAACCTGCTCCTTCAATGTCGCTGCCGCCAGCCAGGTGTCCTCCTCGTCCCACTGCCACATTCCCATGGTGCAGTAATGCGCGGCCCGTGGTCCCTGCATGGGCCACTGCAGGCGGAGAGAGTGAAGGTTAATTATGTTGGAGAGTCTCTCTCTCCTCCCTCTCTCTCTCTCTCTCTCCGTCGCCCTCCTTCTCCCTCGTTCCCCTCACGGCATGTGGGCCCGGCTCTGCCCCTCTCTGTGAGTCTCTTCTAAACAAAGGGCGCTCTGCCGATAGAGAGAATATGTTAGCAAAAGCCACAAGTTCAAAATATCCACTGATTAGAAGTGTGAAACTTCATAGGACATACTGTATTGTTTCGTTATCATTAACGGCCTCCTTGTGATCTATTTTGTTGAGAATAAAGGGAATAATTTTATTGTTAGATGAATAACGTAGAAGCCTATGGAAACATACTGTACAGTACTGTCATCAATAGTCAAATATAACAGCAAAAAAAAAAATCAAGTACTGTAATTACAAGTCTTAACTTGTGCATGTTTAATTTGCTATACTGTCTGTGATATCTGTCTGTGTGATATCTACACAGATCAGATGGTTATTTGAACATCCTCATCCAGGCTGATTTTTCTCCAATAGACTGAAACAATGTAACAGGAGGGAGAGCAGTGACGGAGAATGATAAATGTTACGAAAACTCTTGTCCTCCCACGTCCACCCAAAACCTCATAACACACGCCAAATGACAGCAAAGACAAAGAACCACTGGTGTCAGTTTAATACCACACGGCCTTCCCTCTCATTTACGCATTATGACTCACTTAGTCAACACAGGCACGCACGCACGCACGCACGCACGCACGCACACGCACACACACACACACACACACACACACACACAGGAAAAACAAGGGCAAGGGCCATCAGATGCACCTAAAGATGATTAACGGCGGTTGGGACAGGCACACTCTCGCTCTACCTCCTCTGCACAGTCAAATGCGGACTCTCTGGAGGCCTCCCCCATCTTTTGGGCGAAGATGAGACTGTCAAATTGGTTTGCAGCCACATTACTGGCCAACAGGGAGGTGCAGAACTAAGGAGTTGGGTTTGGGGGTGGAGAGAAGGCGCACTGAAGTGAAGTGATGGAGGTAGAGAGATGGAGCTGGAAATGGGTCAGAAAGTCTAAATCTGATAAATGAACGGATAAGTGCATTATGTCGACTGTGTGTGGATTCATCCGACTTATTTGGGATATTTATTTAGTGGAGACATCACAGGTGTTATAATAATAATGTTTATGCAAAATGGTCATAAAGCTCTTTATGCTCTCTCCAGCTCTTACAATCAAATCACTTCCAGTTACAGTCATACATTTATAATATTTTGTTTTCCCCTCCTTTAATTTGATGACATTTGTATACATCTTTAGTTGTACTGTAATTTGTATGAATATTGCTCATTTAGATATGTTAGTAATATTCTATCAATAGGGTGTGCATTTGAGTATTTTTAGATTTACTTGGCTACTGTAGCTATAGCACAGGGTACTTACTGCATGGCATTTAGCATGTTTGACTTTAATATCTTAAAAGACCTGAGTTAGCCATGGCAAGCTAGAGCTTATTAGCAGTGAGAAGGTGTTGTTTTAGAGATGGAGACATTTTGCAAAGGACCTGCCTACCTGAGCATCATCACCAGCATCCAAAACGTAACGAGCTTAACGAAGCAAACCTCTCCTGCCCAGGCTGCACAGCAAAGCCTATTTGGCACCCTGCCAGTTAAATAACTGGAAAATTGTGCCCATTTCCTCTCATACAGATTATCGATCACAGCGTTCTGCAGACTGTCTAGAACAATTGTGGCCCCTCGCAACCAAGCATCCACACATGTATTTGACTAGACAGCGATACAGCAGCACAGACACTGAATCACGACGCCCATATTTGAGCCATAAGCTAACGCCATATGGGTGCAACTGTACTATCAAAGGATAAAAGAAGAACAAAGGATTTATATAGTCTTTTTGATCGAAGTCCCACTATATGGAAGTAGTATATTTTCTGTCTTTTACACACACACACACACACACACACACACACACACACACACACACACACAGTGACAGCCGCGGCCAATCGATTTGCCACGCTCTCTCTCTCCTCAATGCTGACGATGCTCGAGTGGACCGGCTCCTGGTTGCCTGGTTCACAGAAAAGGGTCCCTCCTCAAATGAATGTATTTTTACCTCTTGCAGGAGAATGTCGGATAGGGAAGTAAATAATTAAAGGAAAGGGACCCTTTTTGACTGCATCAACCCTGCCACTGCTGGTAAGCTCTACTATCCATTGTGACTCCATGTATGCCCGTCCTGCCCAGGATGACCCCTTTCTTTTCAGTGTTGTTTTTTTTACACACATGTGCCCCTCCCTGCATGGAAACCCCTCACATTAAAAGCACTGAGTGTTTGCACATTTTCTTCTATGATTTACGTCCTGACCTGACATGAGAGGAGTGGGCCTTGTGTATGTCACATCTGACACCAGTCATTAGTTGCTAAAGTTTCCTTTCTGTGTTATGAGCTTTTATTGTGACATGCGTGCCCGTAGGTCCCCTCTTTCTGCTTTTATTGTGACATGCGTGCCCGTAGGTCCCCTCTTTCTTAGTCCGAGTTGGCAACTGTGAAATCGGAGTGAAAAAAGCATTGAATTTGATTTGTCAAGCCCATTTCACCTTGCATCCTGTAGCATGGCTTTTGTATGCTAACCGAAATCCTCGCTAATCGTATCCTGGCTTTAGCATGGCACTTGTTACATACCGCTAGTTTCTTTCATCAGCTGTAGCACATTAGCGATACAGCTAGTTTCTTTCATCAGCTGTAGCACATTAGCGATACAGCTTGCCTTGTGTTTGGAAAAAGAATGCCCATCTTTATTAAAACCAGGGCTACAGAAAGACACGTTCATTGAGGTGCTCGATTAAGCCACCTCCAATAGGGAACCAATGCGATAATGCTGTCAGGGCCCGGTGCTAATATGCTATCCAGTTCCCCTCGATTATCACATTACCACAGCTCGAATCAATTGATAAACTCCCATTCAATATGGTGGAGTATTTAATTGAGTCAGAGTCTATTGGATTTGAGGGCTGTGCAGTGCAGACATGCTGACAGTGGTAAACACACTAGCTGGATGCTCTCTGTCTCTCTCTGTAGCATGTTGCTGCACTTTGCTGAGCAGAGCTGCAGGGTGGAGATCTCTCAGTGTGTGCGTCTTTCTGTGTAGTTCCTACTGATAGCAATAATTACAGTTTACAAATGGATCTTGGATAGTGGATCTTTACAGTTGTTTGAGAATTCATATATATATAATTCATATAAGTGAAATAACGATTGACAACATGACACATACTGGATTGTACAGACATTTCAATTTAGAGACAGTGGCTATTCTTCATTTGACAGGTAGTGTATATTCTTCAGACATTCTGATGTACAGCTTTGGTTCTTTCCCCGCGTTTAGGCACAGCTCCAACATCAACCTGCACCGCAAACTGCTGACCAAAGAGCTGGACGACATTGTCCTGGACCCCCAACTCACGCCACTGCCCAAGGACCTGCGAGCTGAGTTCCTGGCCAAGATCTATGCCGGGCACCACATGGGCCTGGACGCTATGGCCGGGGTGGGCATCGGAGGCGCCAGCCTGAGGACCACCGGGCTGAACCGCGATGCCTGTTCCCCGGCGAGCGAGTATCCCCACCACCACCCTCTCCACCGAGACCTCCAAAACCCACACACCAACGGCTTCTACCGGGGCCAGCCAGACGACTACATGGTGCTGGACCTGAGCACCACATCCAGCATTCAATCCAGCGGCGGCAGCGTGCACTCCTCGCACGAGTCAGACGAGGGCAGCGACGAGGGCATCCTGTTGGATGACCTAGAGGAGGAGGAGGGAGACGAGGATGGGGAGGAGGAGGGCAACAGCGAGGGGGAGGACTGCTCCCAGCGTGCCGAGCGGCAGGCCCAAGGGGGGCGTCGGGACGAGACTGGAGAACTAAGGGGGGGAGATGGACGAGGCGAGAGGTCGGAACCGTCCGCCTCGCCGATTCTCCTTTCGTCCACCGGGGGCAGTAACGGTAACAACGGTGGGATCCTCTGCAACATCTGCCACAAAATGTACAGCAACAAAGGGACGCTGCGCGTGCACTACAAGACTGTGCACCTGCGCGAGATGCACAAGTGCAAAATCCCCGGCTGCAACATGGTGTTCAGCTCTGTGCGCAGCCGCAACCGACACTCTCAGAACCCCAACCTCCATAAAAACATGCCCTTCTCCACTATCATAGACTAAAGAATGACTTACTCCTCTGCCCTCCTGTCGCTCTGAAGCTCCTGCCCTCATCCTCACCCTAACCTCCTCCTCAGATCAGCTATTAACAACCATCGAATACAAGCTAAATGCCTGTATCCTCTGTAAGTCATTGTCCCACATTTCTATGCCCCCTCTATAAAATCCATTGACTTTAAACACAATTCATCATTGTGACCTTTGACCTTTCCTTCTTTGGAAGAATGGGATGACACACTTGAGCGTGGAGTTTGCCAGAACAGCTCCGCCATTTTTCCATAAGCCCCTCCCCTCTTTCCTTTCAAAACTTCTCCCCACTTTTGTTTATACCGTATGTCCATCTCCAAAGAATCTATTCAAACTCTTATTTGTGACTTTGCCTGCAGAAATGATAGTATTGAAAAAATGAAAATCTTCTCGTTGTATTTGTGTAATGATAGCTTTTAAAGGAACCCCTTACAAGAGCATGACAGCTTCATTTGTAAATAATGTCCCGAGAGGCTTTTGGTGTAAAAGACTTGTGTTGATGGTTGTTTGCTTCTTTTTTTCTCTCTCTTTATGGTTTTATGTTACAGTCCAGTACAATACTTCCAGCTATAGGCAAGAAAGAGGTAGCATCTTACTAGCTTGACTCATTTATGTTAGCTTCAAAGACACATTTTAAACTGAGACCTAGGAAAAAAAAGAATATCATGTGACTTGTTTTATCTACTCGTTAGATATTCAGAGGTTGCCGGCATGCTTTTTTAGGCTCCTACACTGATATCATTCTCTGTTCTTCAATTGATTTTTTTTTTTGTCTGTTATGTTTATTAGCTTTAGTATACCAATTCAGTTTTTGCACTTTGCATCTATACAAGGGGATGTGTAATATTATTATAATGAGGACTTTTGCAATGGTGAGTTTTGGTGTTGTTCGGGGTCATTGACGGCTACAGTGCCAAGGGAAATGACAGTACCTTCAACATCCTTGTGGCAGTTTCTTTTGCACGTGCTCAGTTTCAAACACAACTTCACAATGGAAAACATCTAGCTTCCCTGAACGCAACCCAACATCGTCCCCCCCCCCCATCGCTCACAACTGTATTCAGAAAGTGTCTCCAAAGTATTTCGCTTCAAAACAGATCCAGTGCTTGACTGAATATAAACTGCTGTTTTACCAACGCAGAAGAAAAGGTATTGATGATTCTGTCTCTGTTCCTCTTTTGTTTAAGGGGTAATTTGTGTATGATTTGCCAGTTATTATTATCACAACAATTAGTTCAGAGGTTTTTAGGGTCATCTTTCTACTGCATGTAATTATGGTGACATGGTCACACGAGGTTTTCAATGCAAGAAGAGCTGATGCGTGTTCTCTAACAGAGTCAGAAATGGGCATCTTAAAGAAATGTAGAGAGAGAAAATAGTCCTTCAACTGTGACCAAAACAAAAAGTGTTTGCTTAAGAAAAACTCTTTCAGTATGAGAATTGTACTGTAATTATACCCCATTGGATCGATATGATGCACTTGAGTCTTAAATCTTTTGCTGTGATATTTTAGGTATCGGTTTCCATTGCTGAGTGTCAGCTACAAATGTGCTCTGTGAAAAATGTTGCCATTTTCCTGGCTGTTAGTGGCAGCCATTTTAAAAGTGTCCATAACTAATCTTAAGGTACAAATGTTTCCAGTAACTGGGCAAAGTAGCCAAGGGGAAAGGGGTATTTATTGGTGGGTGATGTATCTTCATGGAGATGTTTTTGTCCAGTATGAGAATATCTTTTGTAAAAAAAAAAGACAAAAAAGAGATTGTTCCTCATTTTGACTTGTTTATCAATGTGTTAGCAATGCCACGTGTTACTATACAAAGAGAGAGTCTCTTACTTGACTGGTGCTACACACCGAGGGGAAGAATATGCAGTGTTAAATGTGGTATGCTGTACAGTATTCACACCCGCTTACATCCATGACAGTGTTGAACTCCATTTGTTCCATTACTCGAGCCATTTTGCCATACGGCCGTGACCTACAGTGTGCTGGTGTATCTCTGAAACATCTCATCTCCTATAGACGACGGCACATGCAGTTTTCACTCCTCTCCTCTTGGAGATAAGAGAGCTGAGGCTGATGGAAAGGTTGCGGAGGTGGGAAGGCTGACTAGGGAGGAAAGGATGACAGCAGCCATCATTAAAAATGTGCTGCCTCTCCGTTACCTGGAGGAGTCCCTGCCGTTCCGGCCTCGTCTGTCTAATAACTCACTTGTCACTCGGGTTGCGCTGCCAGACGCCGAGGCTGCTGACGAGACTGTGACACCGACAGAAAGAGAAAAGGAAGGGAACAGAGACAGAGTGTGTGCGTCCCTGCTGCTGCGCCTCTGTCAATTCAGCTCAATTCAATTCAGTTCACTTCAGTTGGATTCAATACCGTTCTGCTCGTTCAGTTTCTCTCTCTCTCTCTCAACTCAGTCATTTAACAACCCCCCCCCTTCAACTCAGTCATTTAAGAACCCCCCCCCCCTTCAACTCAGTCATTTAAGAACCCCCCCTTCTCCGGCCGGCTCCTTCAAGCCGCCACTCACTTCCCACCTCCACACCCCCACAGCGCGGGTCCTACAGGGACACACACTAATAGTGTATGCTTAAGTTCACCGGACGGCCATGGCATAGGAAAAAGGGATGGGTAATTGCCTGTTTATCCCAAGTGAAGGGAAAATTGAGTACAGGAACCCCTGGCTTCTCCCAGGAGTGGCTTTCACTGAGCCGCACGCCGGCTCATTCACTCATTCGATCCCCCCGGCCCGGTCTGGCTGGGGGAGAAAAAAAGTGCTACTCTAGGAACCCTGCTGACAGCTGTCTCTCTCTCTCTCTCACACACACACACACACACACATCGTCACATGCACCGTGCACACACACACATCGTCACACGCACGTGCACACACATACATACATACGTGCACGCAGAGAAGACAGGCGCACACTCACACATATACACCCCACTTACAGGCCAGAGGGATGACAGCAGCTAGATGACTTGTTAACCTCTGGTGATGGAGGAGACAGGGGGCAGAGAAAAATAGCGCGTATTCTCACCGCAGGAAATGAAATTCCCCATCTAGCATTAACATTATAGCCTCTGCCACGACAGAGTAGGCTAACATTTCATTAGAGAGAATGGTGTGAGCTAGCATTGAGTCGGACAGAAATGGAAAGTCCCAAGTTATTTTTCCTTAAAAAAAAAGAGAGAGAGAGCGACAGAAAAAAAAAATCCAACTTGTCTAGTAGCTAATGGTCTGAGTCATATTACTTAAAGAGGACAGTGTGCAAGATACTACTGTAGGAAGGCCAGCATGCGTTTTGATTCAACTCTCAGTATTTAGATACTGAGAATTGTGAGAGCTGCATGTACAGTACCCAACATATCAAACGCCATCTTAATAAATGTGCCTTGGCCAATAGCCTCTACTAGAGCTTCTACGCCCTACTTGATCTAATGAAACATAATTCCTCAGACTTGTTTTTCAGACTTAACACATTCCTCATGTCCTGTCCAAAGTTGTCCATTTCTCGCGCAGCACCTGCAGCCCATGGCCTCTCTGTTCTATCTGCACACTTGGGTGTGCCAGACGGACAACTGAATAGCATAAAAAGAGATTCCCTTTCCAATGCCTTTATCTCACCTCCTACTCTCTCTCTCTCTCCCGCACAGCGTAGGTCGTGCCAGCATAGCGCCAGAGCTCTGAGGTCTAAAGGAATTTGTAAATAGTAGAGCTGAGAGAACTGCCCCAACACGCAAAAAGGACTGTCCAGCATAGCCAGGAAGACAGAAGGAGAGAGGGAGAGAGACAGATAGAGGAGAGGGATTGGGCTAAGAAAGTGGTCTGGCTGGAGCCTCGCGGCACTCACTTAACAAGGCAGGGAGAGAGGAGAGAGGAGAGCAGGAGGGCCAGGACTCCCCAGGACTCCACGGCAGCTTCTTGATTGCCTGCTGGAGAGCGATGGAGCCTCCTCTGCCCTACACTCTGCCCTCCTCGGAGAAATGACCACCAATTTTCTCCTCTCCTCCGTGAGAGCCAACCCCCACCCCGATCCAATCTTCCTCTTTTCCAC
>NC_139626.1:35986214-35998714 GCF_964638095.1 Poromitra crassiceps | reverse complement strand
TAGGCAGCTGGCACCTTGCATGTATCTCTGATTGGACATGTCTTTTTAAGCATTCTATTCTATTCTACCAGGTGAGCCACCAGGACGTCCCGTATTCTATTCTATTCTATTCTATTCTACTAGAAATGAATGCTCTCGATTTCTAGGGTGGAGACTCTGGAGATGATGTGCCATGGGTGCACGTTTTTGTTGTGACCAAATTCATGTCAACTCATGCCACATCATCAGTGGGTATGACTAGGGATGGGAATTGATAAGATTTTATCGATTCCGATTCCATTTTCGATTCTGCTTATCAATCCGATTCCTTATCGATTCTCTTATCGATTCTCATTGGGCAAGGGAAGAAAAAAAAAGAGTACAAACAGGTTAATTAACATTAATTTTCTTTTAGATTATTATTATTATAATTATGTATTATTATTCAGCTCTGAGATCAGATTACTCTTTTCAATCCCATACCAAGCAGGGATCAGTGTGTCTGTTAAACTGGCTCTGTTTGGGGGTTTGTATTTTGGGTTGAGCATCTTTGTCATCTCCCTATAGAAAATATATAGTGGGAATGAATGAAACAGAACTAGTGGTTAGAATGACAACATGCAACTTTGGACATTTTACTTTAGCTGGCATGTCAGACAAGCTTAGTCACTGCTCGGGGACATTCGTTTACCCTCGCCTCGGTCATTTTACTCTTCCCTGCTGCCTGGGTGAATGGAGGGGCTAGAGGCTGTAGCCTAGAGCTGCACAAGAAGTACTCGCTGCAGCCTCTGACCCAAAGCGACTACCAGCCCCTGAACCAGTCTGACTCTGAACGTCATCATCCTCTAAAATAAATGGATGGAAATGGAGTATTGGTGAAATCTGGTTTACACGATAGACAGGGTCTGGAGGAGTTTACTCTCCATATTAACAGATGACGCGCTAACGTTAGCCGCGCTGCTGTTAGCCGCGCTGCTGTTAGCCACTTATCGTCACTCCGTAGCACATCAAAAACGTGACATTCCTCCAAAATTATTGCATGCTGTGTGGACAAATGTTTCTGCATATTGCTAGTATTTCCCCCCTTTGACGAAATAGAGGGTTTGCAAGCAAGTGGCACTGTGGTCATCGTTTTGCTTCTGCCTAGACCGTGGCTGGAAACAAAACAAGGCTGCGTTGCGTGCGTGTCGCAGCGTGTGATGTCATCGCGCATGGAATCGATAGTGGAATCGTTCAGGACGTTGGCTAACGATTCCAAGGAATCAATCCACTGGGACCCGGTTCTCAACAAGAACCGGTTCTCGATTCCCATCCCTAGGTATGACATCATCAGTCGGTGGGACATGCTCAGTTTTTTTACTTAAACAATATTCAGCAAATAATAGGCCCTAATTACCTTATTAAAAAAGCTGGCTCCATTAGGTCACCTGCAGGGGTGCTCTTTACACTTCCTGAAAGATTCAGCCTGATCGCACGTAAAATGGCATAGCTTCCTGTGGCCGAACACAATTCTGCTCACACACACTCACACAGACAGACACTTTGCATCAACACCGGTTCAGCACCATGGAGAGCTACTGACTCATTAGCTACTGATTGAAGACACCTGAGAGGGGGGCACACCTGAGCAGAGTTGGAATAAGCCAAGGAAGTGAACTATGAAAACCCTCTGGGAAGGAGAGAGAAGAGACTGCATGCCAACTCTGTGAGCAAGGCCTGACTATAAACGGCCATTCACACATAGAGTGGAATTGGTGATGTCAGATCTCGAGTTCTTCTTCTGTGGTGTTTTATGGCAGTTGGCATTCTTTATGTTGCATTACCGCCTCCTTCTGGATTTATCCATCCACTGTTTCCCTCCGGATCTCGAGTTGCCATCAGTGAGTGATGTCATCAGTGATGATGTCATCAGATGATGTCATCATTGCTTGAGCGACATCAGCTCATTAGGTATTTAGGGCAATTAGTCTGCCCTAATTACCTAATTAAAAAATCTGGCTCCATTACAGGTGCTCTTTACACTTCCTGAAAGATTCAGCCCAATCGCACGTAAAATGGCTGAACACAATTCTGCTCATACACACACACTCATACACAGACACTTCACATTCTTATTATAGGATTCTATTCTATTCTATTCTATCATTGTTGAAAATGAGGAGAAGGGAATGGATTACTCACAATATGTGTAGTTCATTCTCTCTTAAAAACATGTTCATTCTTGTAGCCTTGCTGTTGCTATAAGTATTCATCTCATCGGGTTGGTTTGGTTTGAAAAAATAACTTTGTATCAGGATTTAAACATCTATGGAGAAAATGAATGGGACTAATTTACTTCCAAAACCAAGGCCGGCATGTTTCAGCTCTGATCTCAATGTAAATACATGTTACTGCATATTGGGTATAGCCAAACATGTTTTGTTGATTAACAGAATAAACTATGATTCACACATATTTCTGAAATGTGGGCTGCAACAGCCAAGTTGAACACAATGTATAGAATTGGGCAAAACATTTCCAAACAGTTTCCAATAAAAGAACATTCTGAGGGGAAAAGTGGAACATGTTAATCCAGGTTAATTCTCTGTTTAGGGCACACACATCTACACATCTACACATCTACACATCTACATCAACTATTTTCCCATGATCAGACCGGGGGTCATAATACTCTAGATCAATTATGATCATTATAGGCTCAGTTCAGGTCTACCACCTACACAGTAACCCCCGTACTATTATCAGAAGGTGTGATTTTTAACGAATGCGGGCTATCGAGGTGCACGGTTGACGGAGAGAGAAATGGCCAAAAGGGGAAGGGCCTCCGACAAGAGCTGCCAGTTCAGCAGGGTTGCGTTTACTACGGGCTCTTTAAACAAGCAGTTCATCAAGAGTGGAGCAAACATCTGCCACCCACCGGGAGCCACCAAAGGCCAGACACGCAAATATGATGACAAATGAGAAGATGGCTGTTATTTACTGTTCTGAAAATACTTTCTTAGTTGAGATAACAATCAATTTATACTCCGCCCACCCACCCCTCTTCCCTCACAGAGATGTATGGTTAAAACCTAGTAGTGACATGTACAGTGACATACAGCTGAAGAACTGTAACTGCAAATGATAGGACGAGTGCTGGTTTTTCATGATAGCCTTTGTTGTTTGAAACGGGCACCAAACACTTTCGGGTGAAATGTGAGTTGGGGGGAAAAATTGTAATAAAAAAAAGTATAGCGTCAGCTGCTATTTATCATCATTTTTCATGTTAGATAGATTTCAGCTCTATTTTACTTTTGTAGAAGTTGAACATGAGAAGAACAAGGAGAAATGAGGGAGGTGTGAAGGAGTGACCATGGTAATGTGAAGCAGACAACATTGCAGTGTTCTGCTCTCAACAGATCTGTTTTTCCTGTGTGAAACTGCCGATGAAAACAGATCAAAAGATTTAAAAAAAAAGAGAGAGTGCTGGCCGGGACTCTAAGATGAGGACAGCTAAGCATCGCTTAAGTGAAATTTCTGAGTTCTGTAGAACTTTTGAAATGAATTGAAAAATCCCTAGTTTTAGACACACACACACACACACACACACACACACACACACACACACACACACACACACACACACACACACACACACACACACAATTCAGTCACTGCACTGCAAGCAGAAATCAATGTTCATTGAGGACTAATTGATTGTAATTGCACAGTATAATTAGAGAGTAAATTACCAGAATTTGGAGGGAAAGATCAGAAAAGCTTTTATGTGTCACTGCTTCATCTAAGAGCTGCACCAGTTCATCAGTCAATTTAATGTAACAATGAACGAAGAAAAAATTCCCTACTTTTTTGAAAGGGTACAGTACATTCATTCTATATAAGGAGACAAGACGAGTGTGCACAGAGGAGGCAGTCATAAATCTTAGTCAAGTGCTGAGGAAATGTGATGGCCACTAAACAGACTGACTCCTGATTCCTTATAAAAGCTCATCTGTGGTAACACGAGCCTTGGCGAGGATGGACCGCGTCCACGTCTAAGACTTTTTTACAGCGGCCATATTGATCCGGTTCTACACCAGTGAGGCCCGCAATGCTGGCTAATGCTATTGACGAGCCATCAGTCTTGTCCAGAAGTGTGGAGGCATGCAGCTCTTTTTCTGAGACCAACCAAGGAAGGAGAGCGGGGAAGAGGAGAGACGAAGGTAGAGAGGGAGAAAAACACGTCAATGGACAGTGATGGAGAGTGGGGAGGAGGGCGAAGATGCAAGCGCAGCAGACACACTCAGACCTCTGTCCATGGTTTGGGAACACTAAATTAGAAAAAAGACAAAAGGGGATGAGAGAGGGAGAAACTGTAAACAGCCGCATCGATCCAACTAGTGTTGGGCAAATCAAACCATTACAGCCCAGAGTCTTGTGCCCTGCAGTGGAGGGAGATGGTGCGGTGAACATGTACACACAGTACACACACTTCCCCAGCGGGGAGGAGAAGTTTGCACCGCCACACACTGGACCTCTTTTAAAACGGTTGGACCGACTAACTCTCTAGTCCAGTGGTTCTCAATGTGGCGTCCGAGGAGGTCCTTGGGGTGGTCCCCCAGCAAATTGATGAATCGTTCAACTTTCCAACAGAAGAATGATGTTTTGATCGTAGTTTTTTTTTTTATACCTGGAATACAGATCCCTGCAATTAGTCACACAAAATAATATCTAACAATAAACGATATTCTCAGATTCGGGTCCGAGAGACAAAATCTCAATGGTGGACTGTCCAGATGGGGGTCCGCCCGCACTGACGTGGACTAAATGAGTGGTGTATGAAAAGGGTTTAAGAATGAGCCTGCTATCCTCGCTAGATCACAAGGTGGCTGCTGTGCTGCAGGACGGGAAGGGGTTAAATCAAGGCGGGGGTGGAAGGGAGGATGAAAAAAGCCCTCTGGCAACCCGGGGACAGAGGGAACGCTGAACTCATCACAAACCCTCTCCTGGCGTCCGCCGGCACGTAATGACCCCAACAAGACGGGAATCCCTTTTAATTAAAGTGAAGGCAGATCAGTTAAGCAGATGGTTGCCGACAAATATTAGGGGAAATAGAATGTTTAATGGTGTGTGCACTTATCGCAGGCTATTTTCCACAGCCAGCCCCAAACTGATAAACAGGACAGCGCCTTGTTAATCAACCTTAGAACCTTTAAAGCCCGAGATAAGAGAATAATTCGGGATCTTTGTAAATTAGCTTGAGATGTGGCTAAGACTCATGGCCCCTCGCGTCCACAGGGCCAGACTGCCGGGGAGGGAGGAGAATTTCTATCAGTGTAATAGCCTTGGTGCCATGGTGAAGAAGTTTGTCGGGCGAGGAGGGGGGGAGTCGTTTTTTTTCCAGGGGATAAAGAGATATTTTTTCCAAGCTTTTTCCTGACTTTTTATTCCCCTTGTGGTTTGACCCTCTTGCCACCACCCTGCTGCGCTCTTATCAGTGGCACAAGAGAGTCACCCTGCCTCGGTGGAAATAATCTAAACAGAGAGGCGGGGAGCGGTGGCCTGGGTGAGCGGGTTAACCTTTAAGACAGGCACAGGTGGGGGGTGGCCCGTGTTTATTTTGCAGGTGATGGATGGAAGAGGAAGGGATTATCAGAAAGCGCAGCAGCACAGGCCGCTGTGAGAACACTACTAGCCGCTATTTTGCTCCCAAAAAAATAAACATAAAAGTTTTACTTCAGCTTCAATTACATATAATTAAACGTGACTGAAAGCTCATTCAAGAACATTTTGCAATTAACCTGTTATCCTAATTTCCTGCATCTTACATTGCAGGAGTTTGGGTGTATCATGGTAGCATACTGTAGATTGGCCGTTTGCTTCATAACAAAGAATATGAATTTTCCGGGCTAAAGTCATCAGATTCATATGAAAAAATTACCTCATTTAATCTAAAATATAGGTCTCAATGGTAGTAAAATACAGCGCATATATAATATTCCACATTACCTCATACTGCAATCGATCCTGATATGTTTCAAATTTATGAAAACATTTAATTGCTCACTTAATTGATTGATTGATTGATTGATTGATTAATTTGCCTATCTTTTTGAATATGCATACTATGCATAGGTTACTGTAGGGATGAGAATTTGACGGAAACATGTAGGCTACTAAACTAAAAGGACAATTTGGACTCATAAGTCCTCTTCTCAGTTTTCTATAAAAAAAAGTGACTGATATTGTTTTTCAGCTCTTGCTTTGTTCATATGATCTGTTTCAGCCATGGTGATAATAGAATAATAAAATGCAATAAACTCAAATTACTCAACATTCAACACCAGTTGTCCTCAGTGACCATACATTTTTAAACCAAAACTAATTTTGCCAATTCAAAAATTTTCCCCTTGTATATTTCACCTTTCCTTAAAATGAAAAACACATTTGCTGAACTCAGCCCTACCTCTTTCTACAAGCTATCACGCAAAGCAGAACCATACTTCCTTCTACCGTACCCAGCGCTCGGAACATTTCTGTTTTACCGGTTAGCTTCGCTGTTGTTCTAAGCTTCTCTGTTGTTTCCTTCCTGGCCTTTTGGAAAAGGGACACCGGATTGAAGGTAATTACATTGAGAAATGCAGACATTTATCAGTGCTTGTGGTTTGGGACCTTAAATGGGCCTGCTGACGATTTTCCCTTAAAGTAGGCCACTGTGGAGCTGGCAGGTTCTGGTCGGAGCCCCATCGCTGGGCTTGAAGGCTCAGAGTGTTGCCATATGTTGGACCTCACTGGTGCCAGCAGCAAATGTGCTGAACAACGCGACTCAAACCATGAACTCCGTGCCTTGGCAGAGGGTGTGTACAGGGGCTACTTGCAGGAGTAGAGGAGTAAGCAGTTCAAAAAGACAGAAAAGTGTGTGTGTGTGTGTGTGTGTGTACGTACGCGTGTGCGCCTAACAGTTCTGTCTACCTGTCTGCCTTGCTTTCCTCTATTTCTTCAGTATGTAAGGTACTACGCACACAAGCACACACGCACGCGCACGCACGCACACACACACACACACACACACACACACACACACACACGCGCGCGTATACACATGCATATCAGCCTGAATATCCATGGAGAACATCCCGGATTGCAATGGGTCACACCTGGTTATGCTTCTTCTCTGTCTCCCCTCTCTCTCTATTCCCTGGTTCCCACACCGGCGCCATCTGGAACCTATTGGCGGCAGAGTCACACCGAGCCATAAAGCCCTCAAAGGCTCACAAACGCAATAGGGGCAGAACGTCAAACAATGTTGGCCCAACAAGCTGCCAACAGACACAATGCGTCTTGAACCTGAACAAACCCCACCGCTCACTTTTTTATCCTCTCTGTCTCTCTGTGTCTCTCGCTCTCTCTCTCTCCCACCTGGGAACAAGTCAGGGGAGAATTTTACATTTTTACCCCTAAATGGAATTGGTCCTGACGCTGTGAGGGAGCTAAAGGCAGCTCAAGCGACTGAGACCGTGGAGAAGCAGATACTGATGGAGCCAGAACCTCGCTGTCAGAACAGGCTGTAACAGAACCAGAAAGCTGCTGTATTTAAAACACAGGCCGGCTGGATCTCGGCGAGGTTTTATCAGGCGTTCCTTCAGCGGTCGCCGCCCTCTGCCCCGGCGGTGTCACCAAGGGGTTAATGACTGCTGATGCCACCCGATAGATAACGTGATCTGATCTGGGATGGGATCTCAGAAGAAGCATGAGCGAGACCCGTTGTCACACAGCCATCCTTTTAGACATGGGAGGAGGGGGAGTGTGTGTGTGTGTGTGTGTGTGTGTGTGTGTGTGTGTGTGTGTGTGTGTGTGTGTATGTGTGTGTGTGTGTGTGTGTGTGTGGGGGGGGGGTTTCTGTCACAGCCTCGTAATGCTCTTATCGATTCTCCGTATCTGTTACGGAGGCGAGGAAGGGCGTCCCAAATTCGATATGCTTTTAATAGGGGCCGAGCACTCCTAACAAACACAGCGGCCGCCTATCAAACTGGAGAACTAAGTGAAGAGATGACAGCGCACGGAACAATGCCTTAGCAATCGAGCAATTAAATAAAACCGAAGTACGTTACGTGTAGTTTTGTCTGGCAAATCCCTCGCAAAGCTTTATATATCGTGCCTTTTTCCTCGTCTCCCAGCCATCTCTCCCCTTTTTCATTTCTGGGGCATAAAACATTTCTTGGCCGCTGAGCAAGCGCACAAATCTGCGGATCTGGAGCGACGTCAAACCAGCGTTTTATTGTTAACAAATGCTGCCTTTGATACTGGCCTACAATAGGCGATACTGCAGTGTTTGTTTGTGCTGGAGGTGAAAATGAGTTGCGAACATTTGGAAGGGAGAGGGCTTGTGAAATCTAACGCATGCGAGGAGAAAATGGCACTCCTTAATGTCGTGCAGCAGCCGGCCATGTTTTTCCACTCATTAGGAGGACTTTGAAGTGGATGTGTGAAACCTTAGCTTTGGGAAATCTGACAGAGAGACGAGATTGCGGTGCGTACTTTTCTTCTCCAAGAAGGCCACGATTCAAGGTAACATATCCACATCCTATTAGTTTGCGGTACACTTACCAATTGGACGCAGGCAGACTGTGGTATTAGGCGGTAAAGAATTTGATCATGTTGCCCATAGTATAAAATACAGTAGGTCTACATAGGGAGATAAATACAGCTCTGTCAAATGTAATTCCACTTCACGACTATAGTACCACGACAGAGAGAGGGTGGGTTTTGATGGGAGGAGATCCATGAGTGCATTGCTGGGCTCAGGTCCTAAGGCCTTGGCCACACTGATCCGTCAGAAAATGGACAGAACGGATAGACGGATAGATTTATGTCCGTTGCATGTACAAGTAACCTACTTGTACAGCAGGTGGTGGTAAGCACCTTGAAGGTGTCAGCGACCCGCCTATAAACCGAGAGAAGAAAGCTGGCGTCAGCTAGCTGTTAGCTCTGTGCGCTACGTTACTTATGTGGCAATAAAATGCCACCGAATGACCAGATTAGATGGTGAAATCAGACGGTGACACTGACTATCACGTTGTACAACAGCGGGATGTTGTACACAGCATTAATTATAGCCTCCTTCACCGCCTCGGCCGCCATCTTCTTTGAAAAGTTGAGACAAATCTCGGAACGCCTCCTCTCAAGACCTCGACTCTGATTGGCTAAACGGACAGTGACTATCCGACCATCCGATACGTCCATCCAGAAAAAGTTCATCCCTCTTCAACTTTCTGTCCATCAAAACGTATGCACATTTTCTGGATACGTACGCTTCTGAGTACTACACGGACAGTCGGACAGCTGTCATTGAAAATGAATGGAAGTGAACAGAGAAATGAACGCACACGGACAGACACCACGGATCAATGTGGCCAAGGCCTAAGGAGCGCGATGAGGGGTGCAGAGTGATGAGGGGTGGTGCAGAGTGATGAGGGGTGGTGCGGGGTGGTGCAGAGTGATGAGGGGTGGTGCAGAGTGATGAGGGGTGGTGCAGAGTGATGAGGGGTGGTGCAGAGTGATGAGGGGTGGTGCGGGGTGGTGCAGAGTGATGAGGGGTGGTGCAGAGTGATGAGGGGTGGTGCAGAGTGATGAGGGGTGGTGCAGAGTGATGAGTCGTGGTGCAGAGTGATGAGGGGTGGTGCAGAGTGATGGGTCATGGTGCAGAGTGATGAGGGGTGGTGCAGAGGGGTGGTGCAGAGTGATATGGGGTGGTGCAGAGGGGTGGTGCAGAGTGATGAGGGGTGGTGCAGAGTGATGAGGGGTGGTGCAGAGTGATGAGGGGTGGTGCAGAGTGATGAGGGGTGGTGCAGAGGGGTGGTGCAGAGTGATGAGGGGTGGTGCAGGGTGATGAGGGGTGGTGCAGAGTGATGAGGGGTGGTGCAGAGTGATGAGGGGTGGTGCAGAGTGATGAGGGGTGGTGCAGGGTGATGAGGGGTGGTGCAGGGTGATGAGGGGTGGTGCAGAGTGATGAGGGGTGGTGCAGAGTGATGAGGGGTGGTGCAGAGTGATGAGGGGTGGTGCAGGGTGGTGAGGGGTGGTGCAGAGTGATGAGGGGTGGTGCAGAGTGATGAGGGGTGGTGCAGAGTGATGAGGGGTGGTGCAGGGTGATGAGGGGTGGTGCAGGGTGATGAGGGGTGGTGCAGAGTGATGAGGGGTGGTGCAGGGTGATGAGGGGTGGTGCAGGGTGATGAGGGGTGGTGCAGAGTGATGAGGGGTGGTGCAGAGTGGAGCCTCTTCACTGTCAGACCCCAGGGTGTCGTCTAAATTAACTGGGACGAGAGGATTGTTAGAGGGATGACCCTTTCCCTATTCACCCGGGTTCCTCCTCCTCCTCCTCCAGACACACACACACACACACACACACACACACACACACACACACACACACACACACAACCATCATCACACATACACACTCTGAACGTCAACCGCTAAGCCTGGATAAATCTGATAAGCCACCCCGGTGGCTTCTGTGGCCAATCGGCGTGGAGAACAACATGGCCGGTATCAGGCAGCTTGCAAAGCCCTCGTCAAGCGGGACTTCAAAGTGCTGTGAAGGGGCCGCGCTCGCACCCCTGAAAGCTGCGCCGTCTCTCAGCTCTCCCTTACCCCACTATACCTCTCTTCCTCCCCCCCCCCCCCACCCCCCCCCCCCCCCCCCGCTCCTCCCCCCTCCCAGTGCCTGGGTGATGTCATTATTGAAGTCTTTGGCGTTTGGTATCCGAGGAGTAAGTTACCATTGACAGGTTCAGAGCCCGGCTGGGCTCACCCAGGAGGATTCATCACTTTGAAGCTATTGGCCTTAAGCTGCGAATTATTCTTTTCAGGCTCTCTCTGCTCTACCTACGGCTCTAATCCACAGCCTCCTTCTCCTCAATATACCCCGAGCTCCGCCAGGCAGCACCCACTAGCCTGCGCGAGTGCGCGCGTGCACGCACGCACACACACACGCACACACACGCACACACACACACACACACGCACACACACACGAGAGAGAGAGAGAGAGAGAGAGAGAGAGAGAGAGAGAGAGCAAACACATGTTCACTCACTTTCCTAGATATCTAGCTACACATGCTTTATTGAATGCCCCCTTTACCGCCCTCCCTCCCCGGTACAGTAGAGTTAATAACAGCAGTCAGTACCAGGCTCCAGCAGCACTAGAGTTAATAACAGCAGTGTAGTAGGGTAGAGTGGTACCAGGCTCCAGCAGCACTAGAGTTAATAACAGCAGTGTAGTAGGGTAGAGCGGTACCAGGCTCCAGCAGCACTAGCTAAGATGCTCTCATCCCCCAGACCATCCATTCCTCACTCCCCTTCATCAGCACTTAGTGGACATCTGTGCAGTGCCAGCCCTCTCCATATGCCACGGCGGTCAGAAGACAAAACGAGCGTGTCAGTGCAGTGGCATGCCCGTGTGTCTGACGCCACCCAGGGGCGCAGGGTGGGTGTGGTGAGGGACAGAGACAGTGCGGGACGGGGTGGGTCCAGTGCGGGACGGGGTGGGGGGGTTAGCCAATAAGCTGCCAGCGCACAGCGAGAGGGGCAATAAGTTATCTAAACTGGAGACATGTGCAGAGGCAGGAAATGCAGTCATGGCTTATGAGGCTGAAAAGGCCTGTGTGGAAAACTAGGAAAACAAAACACCTCGGCAAAATAGCCTTAAAGCCCCTGGAAAACCCAAATCCACAATAACCGTCTAAGTATGCAATTGAAAAGTATAAAAAAATTAGTTTCAATCCAAAGTCAAAATGTAATTTAGGTTTTTGTAACACTTTCCAGATATTGGGTTTGAATTGGACATGGTTATGCTCAAGCTTTATTATGCAATAGATTCAGATCAATAAAATAATCCACGTCAGTTTGTCAGTTGTCAATGGGCAAAACAGACTGCGAGAGGGCGATTGCTAACGCTAACGAAAATTACCACCACAACTAGCTAGTAGCACAGCTAGTCCAGGCCGGAGAAGCAGCAGCCAGTGAGATGTCAATCAAATGTGACCTGCCACGCCCACACAGTCTTCAGAAATGATCTAAACAGCAAAATGGGCTGTTTTTGAACTAGGTTTTTCTAATACTTAAGTTTATTTTCACTCAGATTTTTAACTTTGATATCATATTATGCATTTCTACTATTTCAAGCCCCATTTCCAGGGCCTTTAAAAGCAGACATTTATATCAGGCTGAATATGCAGTACATTTGATATCGGAGAGAAACAAACATAACTCTCTAACAATAAAGGGGAGCTGACAACATTAAGTGACACATGGTATCATCTGGCGCAGTAGGACAGGTCATTTTTAAACAAGGCAATAGTCAGCATATTTTTAACAATAAATCAGCATAGCGGGTCTGAATGATTTCACACTGTAAGAAATGATCCACCGAGGTGTAAAAGGTGAATCTAATGATTCAGGAAAAACATCAACTTGTCATACTTGAAACCTGAGGCTGCGTGGAGACGGGGCTCCAAGTGCAACGCTATGACTCACGTAGCGCT
>NC_139626.1:35982969-35986014 GCF_964638095.1 Poromitra crassiceps | reverse complement strand
TATATCTTTATCCCTCACTCCCTCCTCTCTCTCTCTCCTTCTCTCTCTCTCTCTCTCCCTCCCTCCTCTCTCTCTCTCTCTCTCTCCCCCTTCTCTCTCTCTCTCTCTCCCTCTCCCTCCCCTCTCTCTCCATTCCTCCCTCCATATATCGTTGAGCATAAATGTGTAGTGGCCTGACTCCAGCAGCCACAGGCAGCAGTCCTGTCATAAAGGGAGTAATGTGTCACCGTTGCTTCCGTGTGCCACACACTGCTCTTAACAACTCATCTGAAAGCTAATGCACCAGGTTACACTCATTATATAAGTGACAATTCAGACGCTGCTTTCCCAGCCCACCCTCTCTCTCTCTCTCCTCTCTCTCTATCTGTCCCTGTTCTGTAAATGTGCTAGTCTCTCTCTCTCTCTCCCTCCCTCTGTTCTGTAAATGTGATAGTCTCTCTCTCACCCTCTTCTGTAAATGTGCTAGTCTCTCTCTCACCCTCTTCTGTAAATGTGCTAGTCTCTCTCTCTCCCTCCCTCTGTTCTGTAAATGTGCTAGTCTCTCTCTCCCTCTTCTGTAAATGTGCTAGTCTCTCTCTCTCTCCCTCTGTTCTGTAAATGTGATAGTCCTCTCTCTCACCCTCTTCTGTAAATGTGCTAGTCTCTCTCTCTCTCTCTCTCCCTCCCCCTGTTCTGTAAATGTGATAGTCTCTCTCTCACCCTCTTCTGTAAATGTGCTAGTCTCTCTCTCTCTCCCTCCCTCTGTTCTGTAAATGTGATAGTCTCTCTCTCACCCTCTTCTGTAAATGTGCTAGTCTCTCTCTCTCTCCCTCCCTCCCTCTGTTCTGTAAATGTGATAGTCTCTCTCTCTCTCCCTCCCTCCCTCTGTTCTGTAAATGTGATAGTCTCTCTCTCACCCTCTTCTGTAAATGTGCTAGTCTCTCTCTCTCTCCCTCCCTCCCTCTGTTCTGTAAATGTGATAGTCTCTCTCTCACCCTCTTCTGTAAATGTGCTAGTCTCTCTCTCTCTCTCGCCCTCCCTCTGTTCTGTAAATGTGATAGTCTCTCTCTCACCCTCTTCTGTAAATGTGCTAGTCTCTCTCTCTCTCTCTCTCCCTCCCCTGTTCTGTAAATGTGCTAGTCTCTCTCTCCCTCTTCTGTAAATGTGATAGTCTCTCCTCTCTCTCCCTCCTCCCTCTGTTCTGTAAATGTGATAGTCTCTCTCTCACCCTCTTCTGTAAATGTGCTAGTCTCTCTCTCTCTCCCCTCCCTCCCTCTGTTCTGTAAATGTGATAGTCTCTCTCTCACCCTCTTCTGTAAATGTGCTAGTCTCTCTCTCTCTCTCTCGCCCTCCCTCTGTTCTGTAAATGTGATAGTCTCTCTCTCTCCCTCTTCTGTAAATGTGCTAGTCTCTCTCTCTCTCTCTCCCTCCCCCTGTTCTGTAAATGTGCTAGTCTCTCTCTCCCTCTTCTGTAAATGTGCTAGTCTCTCTCTCTCTCTCTCCCTCCCTCTGTTCTGTAAATGTGATAGTCTCTCTCTCACCCTCTTCTGTAAATGTGCTAGTCTCTCTCTCCCCTCTTCTTTAAATGTAGTCTCTCTCTCTCTCTCTCTCTCTCTCTATCTCTCTCTCTCTGTCCCCTCCCTCTGTTCTGTAAATGTGCTAGTCTCTCTCTCTCTCTCCCTCCCTCCCTCTGTTCTGTAAATGTGCTAGTCTCTCTCTCTCTCTCTCTCTCCCTCCCTCCCTCTGTTCTGTAAATGTGCTAGTCTCTCTCTCCCTCCCTCCCTCTGTTCTGTAAATGTGCTAGTCTCTCTCTCCCTCCCTCCCCTCCCTCCCTCTGTTCTGTAAATGTGCTAGTCTCCTCTCTCTCCTCCCTCCCTCCCTCCCTCCCCTCTGTTCTGTAAATGTGCTAGTCTCTCTCTCTCTCTCTCTCCCTCCCTCCCTCTGTTCTGTAAATGTGCTAGTCTCTCTCTCTCTCTCTCCCTCCCTCCCTCTGTTCTGTAAATGTGCTAGTCTCTCTCTCTCTCTCTCCCTCCCTCCCTCTGTTCTGTAAATGTGCTAGTCTCTCTCTCTCTCTCCCTCCCTCCCTCTGTTCTGTAAATGTGCTAGTCTCTCTCTCTCTCTCCCTCCCTCCCTCTGTTCTGTAAATGTGCTAGTCCTCTCTCTCTCTCTCCCTCCCTCCCTCTGTTCTGTAAATGTGCTAGTCTGTGGGTTTTTGGAGTGGCACTCAGTGTTTCAAGTCAAGCTGGTGGCTCAGCTTTCTGACCCGGCTGGTTAATGGGTTAATGGCTGTTATTTGTGGGAGGAAGGAGTGGACTCTGCCAATATTGCTCACCACTCCCCCCCCCCCCCCCCCCCCTCCTCCTCCCACCATCACCCCCCACCGTCCCCACCCCCACCCCCCCCACATCTATTCTGTTTCCCTTCCTTCCCCTTCTCCTCTCCTGGTGGTAATGGCCGAGATGACAGAGGAAACCAAGAGGAAAAAAAGAAAGAGGGAGGGAGAAATAACAGAGATGGAGATAGAGAGATGGGGAGAAGCTGGAAAAAACGTTGGAAAGCAGAGAGGGTCTAGATGGGAGATGCGGAGATCCTTTCACCTTCTTTATTAAAACTATTATTGTGCAGGACTGGAGAATTCCCGCTGGGGCAGGGGTCCATGTCCAAGCCCATATAATTAACTAGAGGCTCAGCTCCGGATCAATTACCAGACAAGCAAGTGATAGCCAAATCAATGGAAGATCATCAGGCTCGTTATCAGTGTTGCAACTCATTAGAGGAAAAGTGAGGGAGAGAAAAAGAGGGACAGAGAGAGAGAGAGAGAGAGAGAGAGAGAGAGAGAGAGAGGTGGGAGGGAGAGCGAGAGAGTGGGGTGAGGGGGGGGTCGAGGCAGAGGGCAGGGTCGGTGGCAGGGTGTTAGCCTGCAAGGCGGATGTGTGTGTGTGTGTGTGTGTGTGTGTGTGTGTGTGTGTGTGTGTGTGACCTGTGGCGGTGTGCATGTGTGCACGTGGACCGCCACTTAGTGGTGACAGGGAGGGAGGCGGTGGGTGTGACAGAGTGCAGCGCGCG
>NC_139626.1:35962969-35977969 GCF_964638095.1 Poromitra crassiceps | reverse complement strand
AAAGAAAAAAAAAAGAGATAACCCTATGTGAAAACATGCTCCTAAGTATTTTCTTCATGTTCCTAAGCGTTTTCTTCATGTAACTGAGCAGAGTATTGTCATTATCTTTACAATCAGCTTGAACGTGTCCACCAGTTGTTTTATGGGATGTGGAAGAACTGAGATATCATATTGTTGGAATTGCACATGTCATGGTGTTCATCACCTGTTTTGTAAATGAATGGTCCATTCACTGTGAAGGTTTTCAAAATGCACCTGTATTGTACTTCTTTACACTAACAGAACCAGGAAATTTTGGCAGTGTTGTTATTTATAGGTCATTATGCAATGATTGTCTTTGTCTGGCCCACTTGAAACAAAATTGGGTTGCATTTTGGCCTGTGAACTCAAATGAGTTTGACACGTCTGATTTATGGTGTTGGGTATAAGAGTTAAGGAAGGACAAAAACAAGGACAAGGACAAGGGGTGCATCCCACGTCTCTCATTTGATATTTCCTCATTCCTTTATCCTCGCTTGAACCGGAAGTCATTCTGGTATACGTAATTTTGAAGGCTGTCCCAGGAGGAGGGATCTCTGAGGAGCATTTTACCGACGGACACGCCCCCTTATTGGAAATCAGTTACTGATTGGATGCTGCAGCTCATCGGAATGATCTGATACATCAAAACATCTGTAATTCCAGCATGGAAAACTTTCCGTCAAAACGGAAAGGGAAGCTCAGGGAAAATAATGAGCGATGATAGGGGGATGTCCCGGATGTCCCGCCTAAAGGCAGTTGATTGGAGAAATAGGAGCGGATGTCATCGGTTCGAACTTCCTCCGGTCTGAAACGTCCCCCCCCCCCCCCCCCCAACTTCCTTTGTCCATGTTCTGTGGGCGTGAATGACAGACTGTTTAAGCTGCATTGGCAGAATGTAGAAGAGACAGTCTGGCTTGAGAGACGACTCAGCATCTAGTTAAAAATCTGTGTAGCGTTGTCTGTCTATTAAACTCTTTGTGGCATGGAGTAAGTGTGCAGGCTCTACGTTATTTTTTATTGACACAGTTTTTCTAACAGCCTTGCACCTACGTGATGTGTGTATAATTCCTCACCTTCTGATCAACAAAAGAACCCTATAACAACTCGGTTCATTTATTAGAAAGTTTTTTCTTTTTATGATCTGTTATTTCCCCTATTCACTTTCATTATGGTTCAAATTAAAGTAAGCGAGAGTCTGTCTGACTTCAAGAAACACACTTTAAACACATTTATATTTGACATCATTTTGTCGTCATTTCCATTCAGTCACATGTGAGGCTGAAAATTCCTTGAGTGTCGGGTTTGATATGAGTTACATACTTTCAATTCTCCCCATAATAAATTATTTCCAGTGTTTATCAGACACCCCAATCATATTCTGGGTTATTATATAATGAATTCACAATCAGAATATCAATAAATCCAGCTGCAAATAATTAATAAATAATATAACTATCTATATACAGACATAGATATATTATATATATATATATATATATATATATATATATATATATATATATATATATATATATATATATATATATATATATATATATATATATATGCAACAGGATTAAACATGTTTACGGTCTGTTTCAAAACACGGTCTTGATCTATATAGCCAATTTCACCTTTCATAACTAGTACAGGGGTGAATTTTTATATAACGAATCCGTTTAGAGTAAAATAGACGATAGAAAAGACTATTATGTTTTGGGCATGATTGACATCCAGTGAACATGCAGGTTGCTGAACACGGACCATAGCAAGCGGAGCTGCGGCTCTGGGAAACTCCTGGTCTCGCGCGAGCTTCACAAGAACCCCAAGATGGCAACGGACGGCCACACTAGGCTTCAAAACGGGAGTGACCAATGGGTGACATCACGGTGACTCTGTCCATGTTGTTTAGATGGTCTATGTGGAACGACGACTGGGACAGTAGACTGGGACAGTAGACTGGGGCAGTAGACTGTGTGGAGTTTGCATGTTCTCCCTGTGTTTGTGTGGGTTTTCTCCGGGTACTCCGGTTTCCTCCCACCATCAAAGACATGTATGTTCGGGTCAGTGCCCCTGACCAAGGCAATGGCAAAAGAAGTGGAGTTGGTCCCTGGGCGCTGCACTGCGGCTGCCCACTGCTCCTATAGTTCTAGGAGGGTTCCTATTAGAGGATGGGTCAAATGCAGAGGATGCATTTCCCCATGGGGATAAATAAAGGATAACTTAACTTAACGTCACTAGACTGGGACAGTAGGGGGAATTGGCCAAGTATACAATTGGGGAGAAAAAATGGGGGGAAATCCAAAAAGACTTGATAAAAAGAGCAAGAGAAAGACTTGGGATGTAGATACCTAAGAGAAAAGACTTGATAAAAAGAGCAAGAGAAAGACTTGGGATGTAGATACCTAAGAGAAAAGACTTGATAAAAATAGCAAGAGAAAGACTTGGGATGTAGACTACCTAAGAGAAAAGACTTGATAAAAATAGCAAGAGAAAGACTTGGGATGTAGACTACCTAAGAGAAAAGACTTGATAAAAAGAGCGAGAGAAAGACTTGGGATGTAGACTACCCCAGAGAAAAGACTTGATAAAAAGAGCGAGAGAAAGACTTGGGATGTAGACTACCTAAGAGAAAAGACTTGATAAAAAGAGTGAGAGAAAGACTTGGGATGTAGACTACCTAAGAGAGAATACTTGATAAAAAGAGCGAGAGAAAGACTTGGGATGTAGACTACCTAAGAGAAAAGACTTGATAAAAATAGCAAGAGAAAGACTTGGGATGTAGACTACCTAAGAGAAAATACTTGATAAAAAGAGCAAGAGAAAGACTTGGGATGTAGACTACCTAAGAGAAAAGACTTGATAAAAAGAGCGAGAGAAAGACTTGGGATGTAGACTACCCCAGAGAAAATACTTGATAAAAAGAGCGAGAGAAAGACTTGGGATGTAGACTACCCCAGAGAAAATACTTGATAAAAAGAGCGAGAGAAAGACTTGGGATCTATACTACCTAAGAGAAAAGACTTGATAAAAAGAGCGAGAGAAAGACTTGGGATGTAGACTACCTAAGAGAAAAGACTTGATAAAAAGAGAGAGAGAAAGACTTGGGATGTAGACTACCTAAGAGAAAAGACTTGATAAAAAGAGCGAGAGAAAGACTTGGGATGTAGACTACCTAAGAGAAAAGACTTGATAAAAAGAGCGAGAGAAAGACTTGGGATGTATACTACCCAAGAGAAAAGACTTGATAAAAAGAGCGAGAGAAAGATTTGGGATGTAGACTACCTAAGAGAAAAGACTTGATAAAAAGAGCGAGAGAAAGACTTGGGATGTAGACTACCCAAGAGAAAAGACTTGATAAAAAGAGCGAGAGAAAGATTTGGGATGTAGACTACCTAAGAGAAAAGACTTGATAAAAAGAGCGAGAGAAAGACTTGGGATGTAGACTACCTAAGAGAAAAGACTTGATAAAAAGAGTGAGAGAAAGACTTGGGATGTAGACTACCTAAGAGAAAAGACTTGATAAAAAAGAGTGAGAGAAAGACTTGGGATGTAGACTACCCAAGAGAAAAGACTTGATAAAAAGAGCGAGAGAAAGACTTGGGATGTAGACTACCTAAGAGAAAAGACTTGATAAAAAGAGCGAGAGAAAGACTTGGGATGTAGACCACCTAAGAGAAAATACTTGATAAAAAGAGTGAGAGAAAGACTTGGGATGTAGACTACCCAAGAGAAAAGACTTGATAAAAAGAGTGAGAGAAAGACTTGGGATGTAGACTACCCAAGAGAAAAGACTTGATAAAAAGAGCGAGAGAAAGACTTGGGATGTAGACTACCCAAGAGAAAAGACTTGATAAAAAGAGTGAGAGAAAGACTTGGGATGTAGACTACCCAAGAGAAAAGACTTGATAAAAAGAGTGAGAGAAAGACTTGGGATGTAGACTACCTAAGAGAAAAGACTTGATAAAAAGAGTGAGAGAAAGACTTGGGATGTAGACTACCTAAGAGAAAAGACTTGATAAAAAGAGTGAGAGAAAGACTTGGGATGTAGACTACCTAAGAGAAAAGACTTGATAAAAAGAGCGAGAGAAAGACTTGGGATGTAGACTACCTAAGAGAAAAGACTTGATAAAAAGAGTGAGAGAAAGACTTGGGATGTAGACTACCCCAGAGAAAAAACTTGATAAAAAGAGTGAGAGAAAGACTTGGGATGTAGACTACCTAAGAGAAAATACTTGATAAAAAGAGTGAGAGAAAGACTTGGGATGTAGACTACCTAAGAGAAAAGACTTGATAAAAAGAGTGAGAGAAAGACTTGGGATGTAGACTACCTAAGAGAAAAGACTTGATAAAAAGAGCGAGAGAAAGACTTGGGATGTAGACTACCCAAGAGAAAAGACTTGATAAAAAGAGCGAGAGAAAGACTTGGGATGTAGACTACCCAAGAGAAAAGACTTGATAAAAAGACTGAGAGAAAGACTTGGGATGTAGACTACCCAAGAGAAAAGGAGAAAGAGGAAGAAGAATAAGAGGAGAAAGCAGAAGAGAAGTAGAGGGAGAAGGAGAAGAAGCGGCTTCCATCACTTGCCTAATGACTGGGTTCTCTCTCTCTCTCTCTCTCTCTCTCTCTCTAGCCACCCCCACTCACACTTGGACAATTCTTCTCTAATGATCTCTTGCTCTTCTCCTCATCCACCCTCATTTCCTCCCCTCGTGTCTCAGCCCCCCCCTCCACCCCCCATCTCCTCCCTCCCCCTTCCCCTTCTTCCTTCCCACCTCATCAGACAGGTCTCCACCTCACCCCTCCCTCCCTCCCTCCCTCCCTCTCTGCTGTCCTCTCTCACTGACCCGTGCTCTCCCCCAGTCACAGGGCGTTGTGTCTCTACCTGCCAGGCTCCCTGACAGCCCTGCCGTCGCCCCTCCCCCCTGGAGAGGAGACCGCCTGCCCATCCGGAACGACAGCGTGGCAACCCCTGCCCCCCCCCCCCCCCCCCGCACCCCCACAACCCCACATCTCCTATCTTCACCCAACCCGATGAAGAGAGTTTGACAAAGTCCTCCTCTCCACTTCGTTCCCCATCTCGTTACTCTCATTCCAACCCTTTCTCTCCTCGGCCCTATAGATTTATCTCTTCTGACCTGAGTAATGTATCTTTACCTCTTTTAGCTTTCCGCTCCCTTTCACACTCTCTCTCTGAGACGCCCTGTTCCTCGTCTCAGTGAGGCTGAGAGAGAAGAGAGACTGGAGCTGGAACGCCAGAGGTTCTTGTCTTCTTGACCTTCCACAATTGTTTGTTTGAGGCTTTCCGCTTTGTTGTAAGAGAAGGGAAAGAAAACACGGATGGGAAATACAAGACCGAATACTGTTAAGATTAAATCATTTGAAATGAATAATTACCGTCAAATCCAATCCAATATATTGAAGTGAGAGAAAAAAGAGATACACAAAATACCATCAAGCTGGGCGTCCGGGTAGTGCAGCGGTAGATTCCCTGCCTACCAACATGAGGGTTGCAGGTTCAAGCCCTCGTGTTACCACCTAGCTTGGTGGGGCATCCATACAGGCACAATGGTCGCTGCAGTAGTGCCTCCTCTGGTCGTTCATGGCTCCCATTTGGGGGGGGGGGGGGGGGGTAGTGTGAAGCTTGATCCTGCCACGCGCTAAATCCTGCGGCTGCCGGTGGAACCCCTCGCTGTCAGGTGAAAAGAAGCAGCTGGCGACTGCACATGTATCGGAGGAAGCATGGGGCTAGTCTACAACATACTCTCTCCAGATCGGCAGAGGGGGTGGAGCAACGACCGGGACGGCAACAGGAATTGGCCAAGTACAATCGAGGAGAAGATGGGAGAAAAATTCGGAAATACTATCAATCTCTTGCTTTTGTGGCAGCAATTATGTCTGGGTACAAGTCTGAAAGTGTGTGAATGTGTTTGTGGAGCAGTGGAGAGTACTGTGAGCATGTGTTTGTGGAGCAGTGGAGAGTACTGTGAGCATGTGTTTGTGTGGAGCAGTGGAGAGTACTGTGAGCATGTGTTTGTGTGGAGCAGTGGAGAGTACTGTGAGCATGTGTTTGTGGAGCAGTGGAGAGTATTGTGAGCATGTGTTTGTGGAGCAGTGGAGAGTATTGTGAGCATGTGTTTGTGTGGAGCAGTGGAGAGTATTGTGAGCATGTGTTTGTGGAGCAGTGGAGAGTATTGTGAGCATGTGTTTGTGTGGAGCAGTGGAGAGTATTGTGAGCATGTGTTTGTGGAGCAGTGGAGAGTACTGTGAGCATGTGTTTGTGGAGCAGTGGAGAGTATTGTGAGCATGTGTTTGTGTGGAGCAGTGGAGAGTACTGTGAGCATGTGTTTGTGTGGAGCAGTGGAGAGTATTGTGAGCATGTGTTTGTGGAGCAGTGGAGAGTACTGTGAGCATGTGTTTGTGGAGCAGTGGAGAGTATTGTGAGCATGTGTTTGTGTGGAGCAGTGGAGAGTATTGTGAGCATGTGTTTGTGGAGCAGTGGAGAGTACTGTGAGCATGTGTTTGTGGAGCAGTGGAGAGTACTGTGAGCATGTGTTTGAGAGAGATCATCAGGTAACCCGCTGTGCGTATGCTCAGTGGTGAGCTAGTGAAGTAATGGGAAGCACACATTACACTGGTTAGCTTTTCTGAGTAACAGGGAAGTCCACGACTGCTTTTGATATCAAAGAAATCCAATGACCTCACGAAAGCCCAGACACGGTCCAAAAGAGCTGTGTACCATCTGAATTCTCCTCCTAAAACAAATGCTGAGCTCGGAAGGAGGTGGGAACATAAAACATGTGGGTTACATTAGCCAGGGGAGCCTTTATTTATGGCACACACATGACAAGGAACATAACCGCTAACAACACGACAAACACACAAACACCAGCGACTCTCCCCGGCCAAAAGAACCTAGCAAATAAATGTCTCGCAAATCATTGTGTGGTAGTAAAACTTAAACCGCTTACCAAACAAGCAACAACGCTTGTTTTGGGACTGTTAACTATACAGTCCTGCGGCAACAGAATCTCAATCGCAACTATTACCTCAAGAAATTGGGTTTGAATCATTGACAGTACATAATATGGACCACCTTAGCTATATGTTTTTGACACAGCAAAATGAAGCTCACTTCCCGATATTGTTTGATTTCGTTTGATTGGATGAATGGATTTTCCTGTTGCATTGTGGGAAATCTGTTCAAACCTGGAGCCGGGAAAACAGGAAAGGGCGTGAGCGTGGACGGGACTCGGGGGAGGGTTTCCTCCGCCACGGCATCCATCTTGTTCATGTTATTTTCCATGCTAGCCGTTAGCTTGGCTAACAAATGTTGCTAACGTTAGTTGCTATTGCTAGCCTTGCTCCATTGCTCTCACATTGAATACAATAGCCCGAAGAAAAACCAGAGTATTATTTCCTCCAGACCTCGCGCGGCGTCACCAGCCTGCCGCTTGCATCTTCCACAAAATCGAGGTAATCTTATTTTCTAACGTAACGCTAATTACATAGCATGACATTAACGCTAGCTACGTTAGACTAGAGTAGCATAAGTTAACGTTATACAACGTTAAACAGTATTGCATGCTGCACAGATTCGGACGTAGACAGAAAACAAACGCAGTTCTGTTTACCTAGGTTACCTCTTTGAGATGAGGCAGACTCTAGCATACTCATGATCTACCAGCTATAGCGTTATATATCTAGCTAACGTTAGATCAACTATCAATCAATGAGAGGGAACAAGGGGGTTAAACTCCTCTGGATAGTTTATCCACCTCTGCATTTACAGTATTTACCAATTGCACGTAGTGTTGGGTAAGCAAACGTTAACGTTATACAGTGATTAACAGTGTCTAGTATTGCATGCTGCACAGATTCGGACGTAGACAGAAAACAAACGCAGTTCTGTTTACCTAGGTTACCTCTTTGAGATGAGGCAGACTCAAAGCATACTCATATGATCTACCAGCTATAGCGTTATATATCTAGCTAACGTTAGATCAACTATCAATCAATGAGAGGGAACAAGGGGGTTAAACTCCTCTGGATAGTTTATCCACCTCTGCATTTACAGTATTTACCAATTGCACGTAGTGTTGGGTAAGCAAACGTTAACGTTATACAGTGATTAACAGTGTCTAGTATTGCATGCTGCACAGATTCGGACGTAGACAGAAAACAAACGCAGTTCTGTTTACCTAGGTTACCTCTTTGAGATGAGGCAGACTCAAAGCATACTCATATGATCTACCAGCTATAGCGTTATATATCTAGCTAACGTTAGATCAACTATCAATCAATGAGGGGGAACAAGGGGGTTAAACTCCTCTGGATACTTTATCCACCTCTGCATTTACAGTATTTACCAATCGCACGTAGTGTTGGGTAAGCAGACATTAACGTTATACAGTGATTAACAGTGTCTAATTCGTTTCTTCCAGGGGTAGGCGCCGTCCAGTACCGATGGGACACACAACAGAGGATTATGATTTGTGACGATCAAAGCTATAATATTCTGTTCTCCTGAGATTAACGCTAAACTACATGTTACTGCTGATCAGTTGTTTCAACATAGGAAATTGCCATAACACACAAGCCAAATGCTGACATGAGAGATTTGCTTTGAACAAGTTGTAGCCTAGCTAGTATCTGCCAGTGACCGGAGAATATTGTTATATTTGCTTGTTTTAATGCTTTTGTCAATAAACATTGTCAACAAAGATAGCCTTGTTGTATATTATCATGTATCTGAATGTCGCAAATATGATCGCGCAGAACGATCCATTAGTTGTCTGGTCAGAGGCAGGTTGGATAAAATGATCAGATGTGATATAAAGATTGTTGATGTCGAGTGAACACGAACTACGAACCGAAGATTGGACCATGAGGACATGACGACGGAGAAACAAGCGATCAGCAGTCTGCTTCAATCAACGAATGCTTTATATTTATTGAAATGAAATATGGTGATATCTGGTGGTCTGAAATTACTCTCTCTAGCTAGGCTAACTGGCTCATATTATGTCATATTATTGTAACGTCTGAATCAGCGTTTCATAACTTTATAATAGCCTAACGTTACTGTATAGCCTGGATGACAAATGCTACCCATCCTTCCATTGGTGTATGCTGCCTTTAGCTTGTGGTATTATGGTACAGTAATATTGTCTAGCTACTAGACAGACAAGTTTATCTGAAATCAGGGTGACAAGATCCCTGCTGCTAGCTCGTCTGCCTTTCTGTGTCAGAGTATCTAGCATGTTTACAGTATCTTAACAGACTGCATTACATGCTACACCATGCAAATATATTTCGATATAATTCAAACAATGGTTCCAATCCTTAACCATACCATGGTGGGCTGGACTGTGTATTGCTGTGAAAAAGTTAAATTTGATTGTTTCAAGTGTTACACGTGGTTACACGTTATATTTTTAATTGAGCTTTGCGGAATACCTCAACACAATTGTGTATCAGCTTTAAATGTCCAATATATACAGCATTAAACAAACGACCAGCAGCATTCAAATGTGCAAAAACGTTATATTTATTGAAATGTGGTGATCATGTCACAAGTCACATTACATAACGATATAGCGTTAGGTGTTCTTTTGATCAACAGACCTCGGGGGCTCTATACTGTTGCTACGTTGCTAGCTAGCTAGCCGCAGATCAGCTCTGCCCGTCCACTAAAACCCGATTTCGATATAGCGTTTTAGGTGTTCTTTTGATCAACATACCTCATAACGGGGATCTATACTATTACGTGTGTCTACTAACATCATTAAAATATCATAAGGGTAACGCTGTTTCTGTTATTTTACTTTTAATCTCTGGCTACGTTGCTAGCTAGCTAGCTAGCCTGCCTTGGCAACTGGTTGGAATCATCTGGTTTCCTGTGGCTGGTGTAAATCAAAGAAAATCCCGCCCCCAAAGTTATAATTTTTATCGGCTCTTTTACTCGAAATGGGACCATAATTTAGAAAACGGAGCCCAGGAGAGCATGAAAAAGACTTGAAATTGTTTATTCAGACCATAAGCTCATTCGGAAAATGTTTATTTAAGACACAGAACGAGAGAGAAGTCGGCTCATTTTTACATTGGAGCCAATGTACGTGTCGTCACTTCCGGACCTGACGTGCGCCCCCCGGCGGGATTTTCGAATTAATGGAATTCCAGAACTGGCTTCATACATTCCCTAGTTGACTTGCCCACTGGTTTGAATTCATAGACTGTATAAAAGAGATGGACGGCGTGGGTGTGACGTCACCCATTGCTTTGTGGACTCCCGTTTTGAAGCCTGCCATCTTGGTTCTTGTGGAGCTCACGCAAGACCAGGGGATTCCCACAGAGCCGCAGCGCCGCCTGCTATTGGTCCGTCATCGTCGAGCTGTGTGATCACTGGACAGGCCACCTGTCAATCACCCCGAGAACTAGTCTTTTTTTATTGTCTACTTTACTCTAAACAGGCGAGTTAAATAAAAATTCACCGCCGTACAGTTGTCATGAGAGGTGAAATTATATAAGCTATAGAGAATAAAAACCTTTTTTTGAACCAGGCTGTAAACGTCTGTATTTTTGCTGTAAACTCATGATATATAGGTATATATAACATGGAGTTGAATGGGGATTGACTCCCTTTTGGAACCAGCCTCAAGTGGCCATTCGAGGAACTGCAGGTTTTCCTTCATCAGTTTGGCTTCATCTGTCCGAGCCTAAACTCCACCCTTGGTTCGAGTACTTTACTTAGCCTACCCCTGGAGGAAATTCTGGCGTTACAGCATCCGTGTACATCAATGACAAAGAACACAACATAACTTATAACAAAAACACACAATGCGGTAGGTGAAAACAATATATACATATTTACAAAACTACTACAGCGCAACATTACATTACATTGTAATGTGCATTTTAACGTAACTGTCCACTGTAGATATATATATTATTACTATGAATACATTGTGTGTTGTGTTTTTCTACTGTGTGTATGAAAAGGAGAAACGTGGGACATGCAGACAAAAAATAATATATTATTATTATTAATAATAATAATAATAATAATAATAATATTATATATATATATTGTTATTATTATTATTATTATTATTAACGCTGACAGCCCTAATATATATATATATATATATATATATTAGGGTTAACGTGTTAACGCTGACAGCCCTTATATATATATATATATATATACGTATATATATATATATATATATATATTAGGGCTGTCAGCGTTAACACGTTAATCGCGATGTGATTAAGGGCCGAACATAACGCTTTTTTTTTTATCGCGTTAATCGCTTGTCTCTTCGTCGTACCCGTACTTGTAGTCAAGTCGGTCGCAGCGGTTTCCTGTCTCCTGCCTGTGCAGGCATGGAAGAGAAAGACAGCAATACGCTTCTAAATGGCTCGTTTTACTTTAAAAAACTCCCAAATGGCACAGTGGACAAGTCAACAGTAGTTTGCACCTTGTGTAAAACGGAATTAAAATATCACCGAAGTACATCGAGTTTGAGCTGTCACCTAAAAGCTAAGCATACCGGAGCAGCTAGCGGGCCAGCTAGCAGCCAGCTATCTAGCGCGAGACTCATCACTCATTCTTCCATCAGAGTCTCGGATGCGCGGGTCCTCTAACCACTGGGAGGTCGGCTCCAATGGCTCCACGCGATATACACGTTATCAATCACAATAAAACTGTACCTACCATTATTCACATGGAAGTGCCAAAGATTTTAGCTCAGACACAGCCTTCTTCGGCTGTGTCATTTTGGGTTTCGACTGCTCCACAGCGCCGCCACCGGAAGTATCGGTTCTGGAGCGTGTACTGTACTGTTTACAATTATGCATCTATTGTCTACTCAAGATATATTTTGTAGACATTTGTTACTTCCTGTCTACATTGCACTTCTATTGAATTGAAAATAAATCTAAAATTCAAGATCACAAAGTACATCTATTTGCATTCATTTGATTCCAAATCACGACACACTGGTAAGAATGATTAATATCTAATTAAAAATGCTTTGAAATGCAAAATAATGGCATTTTAAACATGCGATACAAAGATGCGATTAATCGCGATTAACTATAGTTAATCGCAAGATTAATCGCGATTAAGAAAATGAATCGTTTGACAGCCCTAATATATATATATGAATAATAATATATTCTCCACAGTGCCTGGGCCAATCAAAGGATCGGTGCATTAAAAAGTCATTTTAGCTTCTCGTGTGTATGCGTGGAGAGGTTGTATGTAAAATGCCCATTGTTGCCCTCCCCTCCTCCAAGCCCCTGTAATTGAATACTATCCCACAGCCCAGGCAGAAATCAGCTTAGCGGATGCAGAAAGAAAAAAAAGAAGAAGAAATGATTATTATTCCGCCATCGGGTTTCAATTACAGGGGGGGGGGGGGCGGTTAAGTGAACATCAAGTCATATTAAAGTATATAGGAGGCCACTGGCATTGAGAGACTTTGTTGAAAGCTCTCGTGTATTAACACACATTCTTTACACGTGGCCAAGTTACAGTATTTGATTATTACAGCCAGAGCCACAGGTTTGGCGTGCAGGCTTTGAGTTCCCGCTCTCTGCTTAGAACCAGTTCCATGCAGAACAAGAACCTATTAGTTTGAGAACAGTGATGAGAGAGAGACAGAGGGAGAGAGAGAGAGAGAGAGAGAGAGAGAGAGAGAGAGAGAGAGTGATCTTCTGTCTACATCTGGCATGCACAGAGGCCAGAAACCCAGCTGTGTGTGTGTGCGTGTGTGTGTGTGTGTGTGTGTGTGTGTACGTGCGTGCGTGCGTATGTGTGTGTGTGTGTGTGTGTGTGTGTGTGTGTGTGTGCAAGGCGTGGGCGTATGTTCAAGCTTGCATGTGCGTGTCTGTGCTGCATTGTCTTGATGCATAAGACACATCGGACGGCTTTCCGAGGAGCTAATGATAGATTGGAGGTGCAGGTTTGTTTAATGAGGCTATATGCTGTCAAAGTTAGAGGGGAGGGAGCGCAGCACTGAGCCACGCCCTCACACGTCCTACCCAGGAAGTGGCTGCTGGACGTTATCTCCCTGTCACCCCTGAGTGCCCCTGTTCCTTTTATTCTCCTCTGTTTCAAAACCATTTTATGTTCATTCCCGCTGTCTCTCTCCCTCTCTCTCTCCCCCGGTCTATCTGTCTCACGTTGTCCTTACACTACACCGCATTCTGTCACCTGTCTCTGTCCATTCTATCACTCCCAGGGGGAGAGATCCAGAGAGAGAGACACAGAGTGAGAGAGAGAGAGAGAGAGAGAGAGAGAGACAGAAAGAGAGACACAGAGTGAGAGAGAGAGAGAGAGAGAGAGAGATGGCCTCTGCATTCCCAGAGGCAAAACATAAAGGGGCTGTGAATGGATGGATGGATGGCGAGAGGGGACGGAACCAACGACTAAATTATTAAGCGACACTTCCTCCTCGCTTTGACACACACGTGCACGTGCGTGCGGCGCGCGCGCGCACTCTCGCTCTCACACACACACACACACACACACACACACACACACACGCACACACAGAGACAAGGCAAGAGGGTAAACGCATTAGAACGGTTAGCCCCCTGAATGCACCCGACAACTCTGCTACACGCTAACTCGCGTCAAAACCATCAAAGCGGGCGCGGGGCTCGTAAAAATTTTACGCGAGCTGCTTGAAGGGACGCGGCGGAGCCGGGCAGGCTCTTTGAGACTGAGTGGCCCTGTCATCGCAGCCATCGCCGCCAATAAATAAGTCAATATGGGGGCGGCATGGCTGAACAGCTTTGCCACAGAGTTGACAGCACCTATCCACTGTGAAGTGTGTGCCCGTGTGTGAGCGAGCGTCAGCAAATAGCTATTTGCACCTGTGTGTGTGTGTGTGTGTGTGTGTGTGTGTCTGTGTGTGTGTGTCCATGTGTGTATCTGTGCACACGCGCACACATGCCTATGTGTGTCCTCTCGCAACCATTGACAAGGTCCGCAGGGGGCCTGGCTCTTGCCATCATCTCCCCAGCTAGAATGTGCCAAAGTGGGGCTTCGTTCACTTAAGTCCCTCCTGGCCCTGATGTCCTGCAGGCTGGAGCACATTGGGAGAGCTCTGGCCTAATGTGGTACATAGGGAGACAGGGTGACGGGCCGTTTGGCCACCATGTACGGGCCCGCCTGTTTGAGTCCGGCAGGGAAGGGAACACAGCCACTCAACCGCAAATGTGGCTTGACTGAGCTCAGATTGTCTCTCTGTCTCTATAGCCCTATTCAGACATGCAGCGAACTCTCATATCCACACATTACAGTGAGGTACACCGGATGGGCTTTATGGGTGAATAACACAAATGTCCGCGCAAACTGATTTTAACCACCGGCGCCCCCTAGCGCAATGTCCGTGTCGCTCGCAGAGCAGCGCATGTTTGAATACTACAGTTCACTGTGCAGAGCGAGCGAGTGGGCGTGTTGATAACGTTTGGGATTACTTATTTTGCGAGTCCCGTTATATTGTTAAATGACACTTTTACAAAGCATTAATGTTCCCGTGCGATTTCATTTAATGTATGGAGAGTTATGTGGCTGGATTAGGCCTATTTGGAAGAGAAAACACCAAATTGGTGTGTAAACAAGTAAATGTTGATTGTACATGGTTTATTTTCCTCCTCTGCCTGTCTTGAAAATGTAACAAGGAGCTGATAGTGTTGTGTCATACTGTATATATTCGAGAGATAACTTTTGTGGGGAGAAATAAATTGAAAATGGGTTATATGCCTTGAATGCCACTTGTCAACCTCAACCTGGCTGTAAAATCGCCTTTTCCAGCACTTGACATTACCACGACCACTATCTGGCAGCCCACTTTTTGGTAGATCGCAAACAGCTCACTTTTTTGGCACATTGCAAGCCCACATTTTCTAACGCTATCGGCAGAAAAATGAGTTGAAGGCTTTTTCATGGAGTGAAGTATTGC
>NC_139626.1:35915469-35947969 GCF_964638095.1 Poromitra crassiceps | reverse complement strand
CACAGGCCTGGGAGCCTTTTGACCAAGGTGTCTCTCCTTTTCCCCACTATTAAAACATAGAGCTGGGCCGGCATCACATGTCAGCTCTTTACTTCTGATAGCTGTTATTTAGGTGGCCTACTTGGCTGGACTTGACTATTTGGCAAAGCAACAGCACTTCAAAGGAAATCAAATGAAAAATCAGGTTCAATCCTGCACACAAGTATCAAACAACACGCTTTTCCTGGAGTTGTTTATAGTGCAAACTGAAAACAATTACATGGAAAAATTAGGAAAGATTGCATGTGGTGTAATGTAACCAAGTAATAATACTTTGTTACAGTAGTTAAAGTATTTTACTGTACTTTATTTTTTGAAACATTTCTGTCCATTTTCACTTTTACTCCACTACGTTTCCGAAATAAAATGTATACTTTTAATCCAATACATTTCCCCTAAGCATCTTAGTTAGAAATCAAAATGGGAAGAACTTTGGTAGCCTGCAAGCAAGCAGGTTTGGCGAATAATCAGAGCTCTTGTAGCTTTCAAGTTACGTTCATCATATGCAGACTCCATTCCAGTTGGTGGCAATAAATGCACCATAACCTTGTTTCACAACCACTATAAAACTCGAGAAGAAGATTTCCACTGGAGCCAAAGCATGTCTTTTGTCTTTTGCTTGCTTTTTTATTAACAGCATTTACTTGCACTACTTAGTATCAGAAAATTACTTTTGATACATACAGTAAATATCAGATACTTTAAGACTTTAACTCAAAGTCATATTCTAATAGGTGACTTTAACTTCTATCAAAGTCAGTTTCTGGTAAGATATCTGTACGCTTTACGTTTAAGTGTGGCTGTCACTAGCTGTGTTTCCATTACAGTTTTTCGCAAAATAATTGCGATATTTCTACAACTTCGTCAAAGTACAATTCCGACTTGCAGGCGTTTCCATTTAAATTGTTTGAAGTCAGTGACGGCTGCCACAGCTGCCACAGTGATTACGCACGGGGACCTGCCCCATATCCCGTCCCCTGCATGCTCAAATCCAACCAATGGTCAATGCAAATCACAACATGAAGTTACAACGCATATAAACGAGCCTGATTATCAATTCAAAAGAAAATGAGTGGCAACATGTTGCTGGCTGCGGTGAATGCAGTGAGTGCAACAGACAGAGGAAAAAAGGTAATAAAACTGGTCCGATTTAGAGATGGAGGGGAAAAAAGGCTGATTTGGTGCAATAATCAGAATGTCGTGTATTATAATTATAACATTGCACCTGAAACATGTATTACTCACTGTATTCACTTCAGTCAGCAGCACCGTGTGTGCCCTCATCTCGCCGCTGTGCCAAATGCGCACACACACAGGCAGCCTGTCACCATGGACCGATTTCTGCCATTAAAAATTCTCTATCTCCCCCGGCTCCGCTTTTGCACAACACTCGTCTTTCTGCTAGGTAGCATTGCTTCAAAGTTTTCCACTTGCTGCGGAGGTTTTGCCACGGCTTATTGAACCCTTTCTCCCTCATTTTCCGTTCCTTTTCCAAAGGAGAAGATGAGTCACATGACGTGCAAATGCGGAAAATGTGTTTCCATTACACTTTTGCGATAAACTGCTATATCGACACGTCTGAAAAACCACCTCATGAGAGCGCAAAATCTTTTTGCGATATTTGGGAGGTTTTTCGAAATTTACGTGTTTCCATTACCCGATTTTTATTGCGATATTTAGATTTTGCGCATTTCAGAGGGTAATGGAAACACAGCTACTGTCAGGTACTCCATCCACCACATGCATGTCAGATACCACAGTGCAAGATATATAAAAAAAAAAAAAAAAAAAAGTTTTTTGTCAAAACAATGCACCATATTTGACGCAGAGTCACGCAGCGGATGTGGTCAGAGGTTAACAGAACCCTCCACTGTCCTGTGCCTAACCCTAAACCACTGCTGTTTCCACACACACACACACACACACACACACACACGGACACACACGCACACACACACACACGGACACACACGCACACGCGCGCACACACACGCACACACACACACACACACACACACACACACACACACACACACACACACACACACACACACACACACACACACACACACACACACACACAGAGGGCTGTGGTGGCCTACAGGACATCAGCACACTCTTCATCTAAACAGCATTCTTTACCTTGGGCTGCAGCTACACCAAGCCAGCCAAACCACCAGTGTCTATACGCGGCGGGCAGGAGCTGTGCGCGTGTGTGTGTGTGTGTGTGTGTGTGTGAGTGTGTGTGTGTATACTGTGTGTATACTGTGAGGTTGTGAAGATCGCGGGGTCAACCTCAATCAAGGGGAGAAGGACAAGAAAACAAGCGCACAAGCTAAACAAATGGTGTGCTTGGGGGTGGTAGACGAAGACGAGGAGAAGGACTGAGAGAAGAGAGAGAGAAGCCAAACCAACCATGCTTAAGGATTGATAGAGATGAAGGATGGGTGGGTGGGTGGGTGGGTGTAGTCTAAGGTTGGGAAGTGGAGAAGGGGTCCTTAATGTCTGTGGGCTCAGTGGGAGTGTGAACTAGTGTGGTGGTGGTTACGGCACAAAAACATACAATAGTCAAATGCGCACGTCGACACACACACACACACACACACACACACACACACGCACACGCACACACACACACACACACACACACACACACACACAACACACACACGTGAAACACACAATTGTTCCCCTAAGGGACATACAGTACATAGTCTAAGCTTGAGGCCGCCAGCAAAGCCTAAACAGTGGGATTAGCTGAACACAACACTGACGCTTTGGCCTGTGTCTGCATAAGGGAGAGAGAAGGCACTGTAAACTGTTTACAGGGGAACTACGGGTTACTGCGGCGTGTGTGTGTGTGTGTGTGTGTGTGTGTGTGTGTGTGTGTGTGTGTGTGTGTGTGTGTGTGTGTGTTATGATGCACACTGTGGCTTTGTGTGATGGGTGGACTCGTGGTCTGATTGAGACAGGATCAACACAGAGACAGTGGCATGTGTCCATGCATGTACACAAACATGCACATGAGCACATGCTGCTTACAGCCGCCGCAGCTCGTATGGAGACAGACATTCACACCATAGACTGTAAAGATGGATGTCATGACAGCTCCTCAAAAGTGAGGCCAAAACATCTCGATTGCCCCTGGCTGCAATATATGTCTTAAATCTTAAATCCCGCCCCCTCCATGTTAGTGGGCGGGACAGGGGCCAAACTAAAAAGTCCAAGTCAGATACATTTTTAAATAAAGTTGGTTTCGATCATTTTAGGTACTAGGCATCTTGTGCGCTACGTACGCTCGATTCCTAGGCGGGCTCGCTAGCTCGGCCGCGGCGCGGCCTTGCCCACCCTGCAGCTCGCCGAGCTGGCCCAGGACAGGTGATCCAGCATCCCTGAAGTATGCCATCAAGGAGCATCCATGCGTATGCGAGCAGGGCCAGCTCGGCGAGCTGCAGGGATACAATTTTGATACAAGGTTTGCTGCTTCGTTTGTTGAAACACTCCTTTCTCCTCCAACGTGCATCAGTAAGGCTTTTTACTTAAATGACATTCTTTTGAAAGTTTGACCCGGAAGTTTCCATTTTCTTTTGGATAGCCTGATGCTGCGTCTGGCAGACGCGGGAGAACGAAGGGAGGGGGAAAGAGAGCCCCCGAAGCCGCGGAGAAACTGAACGGGTCTACAAAACCAGGATCATCGCAAAACCGTTTTATTTTTATGCAAATGACCAGATGCATGTAAACACAATGGGTAATTATCGAGGTAATAGAGAGGTGAAAAGTTGACTCCTGCGATGTTCACTGTAGCCTACGTTCATGTAGCCTATTTGCAAAAGGCTGCGCTCAGCTCAATGAGAACAGTAGGTTGGTGAATGACTCCCTCCGTGGTGTCTGTATTGATTGTCCCATCTTGTGAACGGCAGGCTTGCTGTAGCGAGTGGATTATTAGTGTCTTTAAATAACATTTTTTAATCTTTGGGTTTGGAGGAAGGTATCAAGTATTTTCAAGTCCAAGTCAAGTCATGAGTCATTAGTGTTCAAGTCCAAGTCGAGTTGCAAGTCTTCGTTGATTTTGTCAAGTCGAGTCTAAAGTCATCAAATTTGTGACTCGAGTCTGACTCGAGTCCAAGTCATGTGGCTCGAGTCTGACTCGAGTCCAAGTCATGTGACTCGAGTCCACACCTCTGGTAGAGAGTCAAATGTGTGAGTGTGTGCGTGGTACTGCTTCGTTTCATCCGTATCCGTAAGCTTTCCAAAAACGTGCAGAATTATGCACGAAATGAACGCAGCGTACGGACAGAAAGCTCTGTTCGTATGCGTATCCGTATTTAATGTTGAGCATAATTGGGACTTTAGTCCACGTGCATAGTGCCTCCACATGAACTGGATACTTATAGTGCATCGTCACCAGACACTATCGACTCAACCAGCGCGAGCTGTCCGAGAGAGGCAGATGCATCGCCTGCGCTACAAGACTGCTAGCCAGGTGAGCTAACCCCTCTCTTCATTCATGTTAGGGTGTCATTGGTGCTAGCTAACATCCTAGACATGAGCCTTGGTATTATCGTTACTGATCAAGCTAGTAGCCCTGCCCGTGACACTATGCCATACAGTCTATCATACAGTCTATCATACAGTCTATCATACAGTCTGTGTGTGAGAATATCCTGTTTCCATTTTGTAGAAATCTCAGCCTGTTGTAAACGTCATTTGTTCAGTGGCACGAATGTAAGTGAACGAGACTGTCCAAAAGTGTCCACAGGAAGCAATATGCAGCTGTGACAAGCGATTGGAGTGCTTGAGCGCTCTTTGGGTGTACCTCACATATCGCTAAATGTTTGATGCTAGCTCGCGCCTCGCAGCAAATGTAGCGGAGAAACTTGTGTCGCTGCAGCTATTTTTAATGCCCCGAGAAGAAAAACTTGTTTGTTAGGCCACATTTGCCGCTTGACATGAAAGCATTTTCAGTTTTGGGAAAAAGATGGCGAGCAGAACAGCACAAGGGGGAGATTTGAGGCGTGCCTGCTAGCTAACAGTTAGTGACTCATCTCAGTAAATGACCCCCGGTGTTTCAGTGCTCAGAATAAGAGTGGCAGCTACATGCTAAAACAATTAGCCTCTTCTGCAGGCTGGAGAACAGCTTGTACAGAAGGAAACCAAACAAGGAGGGCTGAAGGATATGGCACAAATATACTGTGTGTGTGTGTGTGTGTGTGTGTGTGTGTGTGTGTGTGTGTGTGTGTGTGTGTGTGTGTGTGTGTGTGTGCGTGCGCGCGTGCGTGCTTGCGTGCGTGCATGTGTGTGCGACAAAGTGCCTCCCTCAGAGAGAGAGGCTCTGATTGTACAGACAGAGTGGCTGTGTGTGATAATGGTTTCCATTAACCTGGGCTGAGTTGGAGGACCTAGGAGACTCTCCATTCATCCCTGGCTCTCTCTATCTCTCTCTCTTGTGCGCACGTGTGCACACACGCGGACAACACACACACACACACACACACACACACACACACACACACACACACACACACACACACACACACACACACACACACACACACCATATATACCTTTACAGAAATACTGGCTGCTTAGAGAGTTTTCTCCCCAATTGTACTTGTCCCAATTCCCCCTGCCAAGATGTCCCAGTCGTTGCTCCAGCCGCTCTGCCGATCTGGGTCTGGGGAGAGTTGTTAACTAGCACATGCATCCTCCAATACATGTGCAGCCGCTTCTTTTCACCTGACAGCGAGGAGTTTCACCGACAGGACGTGGGAGGATCACGCTATTCTCCCCAGTTCCCCTCCCCCTGAACAGACACCCCGACTGACCAGAGGAGGCACTAGTGCAGCGACCAGGATACATACCCTTAATCCGGCATCCCACCCGCAGACACGGCCAATTGTGCCTGTATGGACACCCGACCAAGCCGGAGCCAACACGGGGTCTCGATCCTGCGACCCTTGTGTTGGTAGGGAGGGAATCTACCACTGCACTACCTGGACGGCCTCAATATAAGATTGATAGAGAAATGATGTATACCTGCCATGAGAAAAGTGGCCCTTCACATTCAGAGCCTCTAACTTTATAAAGCTTCGGGGAGGAGAGAGGAGAGACTAAAGAAAAAGATAGAGACACAGGGTAGAGGGCAGTCTCTTTTCAAAGTGCCATCTTTGCCTTGACCCTGGCTATTATTGCAATACTTGTAAAGCACACTGCTTCTCTGAGATGTTTTCAGGAGAACTAGGATGTGGACATGCACAGCAGCGGCTCCGGCATCAGTGTGTCATGTAGCTGTGAATAAGAACAGAGGAGGCAGTGTAGCAATTATGGCTGAGAAGCCATTAGGGGCCAGGGGTGGCTTCTTTAGGCTAGCGCAGCAGCTGGCTAATGGACAGCCTGGTTCCCTCTCTCGCTCTCTCTCATCTTGGATTTATCTCTTGGAGCTCTCTTGAAAAAGTCCTGTAGGCTACACGGTGAGGAGAACTTCCACTGCCTTTCTTGGTGTGAGTGAGTGAGTGAGTGAGTGAGTGAGAGTGTGTGTGTGTGTGTGTGTGTGTGTGTGTGTGTGTGTGTGTGTTGTATTGCATCTAGTGCAGGTTTGGCCCCAGGGCAGTGAGGCGCCCATGCACACTCCTCTGGGACACACAGGCCATCTCGTACTGAGTGTAAACCATGTGATGAAGGATATCAGACTTAACTAACACTGACAGTGTTCTTCAGTGATGAACAACACGTGTGCAAAATGATTATTAGTCAAAGGACTAGTAGCAATAACTAACTAAACAACATAAACAAACAATAATGTTTCTAGTGGGCATTGGGGGTTTTAATATGGTAATGCCTTGTTCATTATGTCGCTGGATGTCACTGTAACCTGAAGAAGACCATACTCTCTGTGTTTGATTTTATGTTGACTACACACACAAAACAGCTGATCCTGATAAATCACCAGTTTTTGGGTTTGGTTTGTAAAAATGTGGCTGTGCTCAATTATGTCAGTTACATAATAAAGAGTGATTTGTCATGAGTAAAATCCCATATATTATTTGATATATCATCATTTTACTAGATGTTGTGTTGAGACGTATACACAAAAGAATTTAACACATGCACAGCCCTGGACACACACACATAATCACACGCACGCACGCACACACACATAATCACACGCACGCACACGCATACACACACACACACACACACACACACACACACACACACACAGACACACACACACACACACACACACACACAGACACACACACACACACACACACACACACACACACACACACACGCGCACACACGCCCACACACACACAGACACACACACACACACACACACAGACACACACACACACACAAACGCCAGTGTGTTGAAATGACACAGCTGGCATTAGCATTTCATTGCCATGGGTGCCTGTGCCGTTTGCCCTGGGCATTGCTGTTGGCACAATCCAACATCACAGACATAAAGAACTAAGAAAAAACGAGAGAGAGAGAGAGAGAGAGAGAGAGAGAGAGAGAGAGAGAGAGAGAGAGAGAGAGATGGAGACTTGTTCTGAATTAAACATGCTTTGATTGTGACTGGAGATGTACATGGCATGCAAGCCTACATGTTAGTGCCTCTTAGCCATGCTTAACCTAGCATGAGAGCTAACAGTGGCCAGCTCAGAGGCCCTATCACTTACCTGTCTGCAGGGACAACAAGAAGGACAAAAAAACACTTACCTTTAGAACGGAGAGAGGCAGGGACAGCAGGAGAGGCACATGAGAAAAAAAGAAAAGAAAGCCGTTAGAATCAGTCTGTGGTTCAGAGTGTTTGTTTTGTTTCAAATAAATTCAATTTATGTTTCATTGCCATGGGAGAGAGATGCCATATTGAAAGCAATGAAACAAATAATCAAATTGCATCAAAACAAACAAAAAATAGAAGCAAACAGCTTTGTTTGGTTCCACTGCCATTCGCAAAATTGATATTGATCTCATCTCCTTCATCAAAACCTCAAATATAACACAGACTACGTTTACATGCAACATACAGTAATATTCTGGGTTTTGCCCTTATTCTGAAAAAGACAATATTCCACTTAACATATTCCCGTTTAAAGGCAGTCATGCATCCTCTGATTACTGTAAGGTCATGTCTCCATGACGTACTGTACGTCCTACGGCTATGTTCATCCATCCATTCACTCACTCATACTCATCTTAATCTGTCCCCTGATGACTGTTAGGGTGCATGAACATACTGTACTGTACCTACCTGTGCACACCCCACTTACAAACAACTCATTTAGCTAAACGAGCCAGCTGGATAGTACTTAGTTGTCTTTGTTCCTATTCACCTTATGTATTTTACCCGGTTGTGTGGTCGTGTGACGACTTCCGGCAAAAAATAAATAAAAAGAAAATGGCTGGCTGCTCCAATATCATCTAACTCTGAATTAACTAATAATTTATCCAATTGTATGTAACATACCAAATAAAAGCAAATGGCAATGTCTAAGAATGCTACGCCATGTAACTGGCTCGTTAAGTCTCGCATTCCAGGGAATTACGTTAACGTATGTGGGTCTTATAGACGTAAGTGGCTCGAGCTGCGCTCGGAGGAGAGAAAACCATCTGAAGCTTTCCAGGTATGTTTTACAAGAAAGTGCTCGTCATTGTCGATGATAACGTTATCTGACCTGGCTAACAGTGGATACTCGCTTGCTTGCTGTGTACCGAGCTCAAAGTAGTAAGCTACGTTCTTTGTTTTACCCCCTGCACTGTCCGCTACAAAAACAACTGTCTTCTTCTGACGTTTTTATATTTCATGCCGTGACCGCCGGAAGTGTTAACACGACCCGGAAGAATTTGGCCCACCCCCGCGTATGAACATAAGGTGAATAGACCCTTTTCACTGGGGCATTTTGTGTCGAAAAGGCAGGGTAATCACAGGTGCAAGCAAAACTTTCAAACTTCCATGATTGGAATTTGGAAACCCTCATTAGTGTTTTGCTTGCACCTGTGTTTATTCTGCCTTTTCGACACAAAATGACCCCCGTCTAGGGGGTCATAAGGGTCTATTCTTACCAGTGTCATCTGGTCCATTTGAGGAGCTTGCCTCTGAAAAAGTTGGCGTTGCGATATATCATATTTGCGCATGCATATCCAAAAACCAGGTGATATCTAAGTAATTTCATAATGGTTACAAGTAGGTGTGTTTCATGTTCTCCCCGTGCCTCCCGGGGGTTTCCTTCATATAGGAACCCCCTTCACAAAAACATGCAATATCCTGGTTGCTAGTGTGGTTCCTCCTCTGGTCGTTAAGGGAACCTGTTCAGAGGGAGGGGAACTGGTTGGAATAGCGTGAACCTCCCACGTGCTATGTCCTACCGGTGAAGCTTCCTCTGTCAGGTGAAAAGAAGCGGCTGACTGACTGCCCATGTCTCGGAGGAAGCATGGAGCCAGTCTCGGCTCTCCCCAGATCGGCAGAGGATGGAGTAGCAACCAGGATTGAGAAATCAAATGAGCACTAATGGGGGATAAAATAGGATAAAAAAATCGGGGGGAAAAAAGTAAAAAATAAAAATAAAAATAAAAGTAAAAAAAAAATAATAATAATACAAGTAGGTGTGTTTCTCCTTCCGACTAGAAATGTGGGCTTTTCTTTTGGGCATGCATCTCTGGCTAGTTTGTTTGTGTACAAAGCACAACAGGCAAGAGACCATGTGTCGCAAACTGATGTAAAAAAAACAATTGAGACTCATATTCCGAAAGCACTGTATACATGTCCAAAGAATCTTCCTAAAACCTGAATAATATTGGCATAGCTATCCCACGTCTTAATCGGAAAATGCAAAATTCGGAAAAAGGCCTATAAATTCAGAAAATCCAACTGGAATCTGCTGTTTACATGCCTACCCTTATCAAATTCGAAAATATTGTCATTTTCGTAATAATAGTGGAATATTAGTGTGCATGTGAACGTACTGACACAGCTCAGTCCCTGCTGTCCACCGTGCAGCCACGTGCTCGCAGGGAGCTGTGCATGGGAAGCCAGCGAAGGGTTAATCTGGAGGTACATATTTCGGAGACAACCTGGCCTCAGATGAGCTGCGCGGCTGCTCTCGTGGCGGTAATGGGGAAATTGCACTGAGAGGAAGGACACACGCAATTAGAATCTGGCGAGCGGGTGGGCAGGAGGTGGGGAGGGGGGGGGGGGGGGGCTACGTACGGGAGGAGCGCGGCAGAGGGGAGAGAGGGAGGCCCCACCGGACAGGAAGTGATTTGGTTGAAAGCTGGCTTTTTGTGCGCCGGGGTAACACCGCGCGCTGTCTGCTGCGCTGGAGCCTGTCCTCGCCCGCCTCGGTGACAGCAGCCCAGATGTCAATCAAATTAGCGCCCATTTACAGCTGATTTGCCTGTGTCATTTGCAATATCCCCCCTCTGCCTGTGATGGGGCGGCGATGGGAGAGGGGGAGAGAAAAGGGGGGAGAGGAGGAGACGGAGAGGGAGAGTCACTGTACAGCAGTCTCTCTCTCCGTGAATGTCATCTGCCCACTTATCGCGCATTCCGTGGGGAGCGAGCGAAGGAGGAGAGGAGATCCTTGGTTCCGTGGAGTGGCTCACTAGCACATGCAAATAGGCCCACGGCGTCAGGGGAGAGGCTGGCGCGGCTTTTAATGGAGTTGGGGCAAACTCATTTTACAGCAGAGAGCCACAGAAGAGGAGGATAATAATATCACTGTCTGTGTGTGTGTGTGTGTGTGTGTGTGTGTGTGTGTGTGTGTGTGTGTGTGTGTGTGTGTGTGTGTGTGTGTGTGTGTGTGTGTGTGCAAGTGCGATCAGGCGAATGGTGTTTTCAAGACATCATCAGGGAGATAGAGTAGTTGGTAATGTGCAAAATAAAATAAAAAAATGTCACCTGCAATCCACCTTTGATGAACTAACACAAATTCCAACCATTGGCAGTACTGTACTTTCTGTTTCAATCCGTATCCAACCCTGCTTCCTAGTGGTGCTGTTTCCATATGCTGGCAGACTGCTTAGAGACACCAAACTCCTGCTTCCTAGTGGTGCTGTTTCTATATGCTGGCACACTGCTTAGAGACACCAAACTCCTGCTTCCTAGTGGTGCTGTTTCTATATGCTGCCAGACTGCTTAGAGACACCAAACTCCTGCTTCCTAGTGGTGCTGTTTCTATATGCTGCCAGACTGCTTAGAGACACCAAACTCCTGCTTCCTAGTGGTGCTGTTTCTATATGCTGGCAGACTGCTTAGAGACACCAAACTCCTGCTTCCTAGTGGTGCTGTTTCTATATGCTGCCAGACTGCTTAGAGACACCAAACTCCTGCTTCCTAGTGGTGCTGTTTCTATATGCTGGCAGACTGCTTAGAGACACCAAACTCCTGCTTTAGTGGTGCTGTTTCTATATGCTGACAGACTGCTTAGAGACACCAAACTCCTGCTTCCTAGTTGTGCTGTTTCTATATGCTGGCAGACTGCTTAGAGACACCAAACTCCTGCTTCCTAGTTGTGCTGTTTCTATATGCTGGCAGACTGCTTAGAGACACCAAACTCCTGCTTCCTAGTGATGCTGTTTCTATATGCTGGCAGACTGCTTAGAGACACCAAACTCCTGCTTCCTAGTTGTGCTGTTTCTATATGCTGGCAGACTGCTTAGAGACACCAAACTCCTGCTTCCTAGTTGTGCTGTTTCTATATGCTGGCAGACTGCTTAGAGACACCAAACTCCTGCTTCCTAGTGGTGCTGTTTCTATATGCTGGCAGACTGCTTAGAGACACCAAACTCCTGCTTCCTAGTGGTGCTGTTTCTATATGCTGGCAGACTGCTTAGAGACACCTAACTCCTGCTTCCTAGTTGTGCTGTTTCTATATGCTGGCAGACTGCTTAGAGACACCAAACTCCTGCTTCCTAGTTGTGCTGTTTCTATATGCTGGCAGACTGCTTAGAGACACCAAACTCCTGCTTCCTAGTTGTGCTGTTTCTATATGCTGGCAGACTGCTTAGAGACACCAAACTCCTGCTTCCTAGTTGTGCTGTTTCTATATGCTGGCAGACTGCTTAGAGACACCAAACACTGACAACAAAAAGGAGAGAAACAAAGAAGGAGAGAAAGGGGGAGGGAAAAGGCTGTCCTGATTGATGCCGTTTGATTCAATTTCCAGCGTGTGGAGACATTTGGCCGCCCCGGGGGCCTCCGTGTGTCTTCACAGGAGCAGAGCAGGGAGAGACGCTGATAGGCTGGGTTCCTTTGGGGGGGGGGGGGGGGGGGGGTGCTCATTTGAGATGTGCCTTTCAACATTGAAGTGTGCTGATGTTCAACTTATACTCCAACCCCCCCCCCCCACACACACACACACAAAAAAGACACCTAATTGGCTTGAAAGAGAGAGAGGGAAAAACTTGCTACCTTCAAACATTTGCTGGGTGCCAACCCCACCAGCCCCCTCCAGCGCTTGTCTTGTACACACACACACACATGCACACACACACACGCACGCACGCGCGCACACACACACACACACACACACACACACACACACACACACACACACACACACACACACACACACACACACACACACACACACACACGATCACTGTGAGAAAGGAGGTTGCTTCTGACTTGCATATTGAACAGCACACTTAGTAGCAGAAGTGATTTTTTTTTAATCATCTATGTCCGTCATCTGTTTTGATCGTACATGCACAACACTGGGGGGGGTCTACAGTCATCGACTGCCTCCCATTGATCTCATTCACATATACTGTAAAGTCCACACAGAAGTCGATGGCGAGGAATGCAGCACGCCGCCGCGCCGTAACATTTTCACAAGCGGCGCGATGACTGATACGCTGATCTCAAGTGTTTTGTGCTTTGCCCAGGCGCCGTGCTCTTTGACACATAACTACTATATATGGAAATGAAATGAAAGTGCATTCTACTGTGCGTAGCCGCTACAACTGTCATTAACATAACATGGCCGCCGCCTGATGAGCGGCGGGGAGACGTGTCATTCAGTTGTCAGGTCCCAGTGAGAGTCAAAATAATACATGTGGAAGCAATGCATGCAGCCCCACACACACACATACACACACACACACACACACACACACACACACACGCACACACACGCACACACACACACACACACGCACACACACACACACACCCTAGGGGAGGGAGGGTGGAGGGTGGGGCCTGTCACTGCTCCGTCACTGCCTCTGCCTTAATGCCGTTCCTGTCACGACAAGACAGCAGCAGAGTGAAGTGGAGCACCTACAGGCACCACACCTCTCTGATCTGCCTGAGCACGGACCAGCCAATGTCACCCCACGGTTCACATCAAACGTGTCTGTGAACCTCGCCCATCCCACACCACCGGGCAGGCCCAGCCGCGAATTAGCTCCTGTGTTAAGGTTTCCCTCGCAGTCCCCGAGCAAAGATTTCACAAAGGGAGAAAGACAGAGAGAGAGAGAGGGAGGGAGGGAGGGAGAGAGAGGGAGAAAGACAGAGAGAGAGAGGGAGGGAGGGAGGGAGAGAGGGAGGGAGAGAGGGAGGGAGAGAGAGGGAGAAAGACAGAGAGAGAGAGGGAGGGAGGGAGGTAGAGAGAGGGAGAAAGACAGAGAGAGAGAGGGAGGGAGAGAGGTAATCACTGTCTCTATGCTGGTAAAAAGTTGATTTCAGTCCAATCTGTCTCTCAGTCTCCAGAGGGAAGGAGAAGTGTGTGGAGGTGACATTTCCCATCCACAGACTCCCTACCCCACTCCCTACAGACCTGTATACACACACACACACACACACACACACACACACACACACACACACGCACACACACATGCACACGCACACAGTTCCAGGCAATATTGGCTACTCTGCGTCTAGAGTTGAGCATTCTTCCTGTGCAGATGACGTCACGCATGGCCTGTGCTTCTCCCCCCTATCATCAAGCCCACATTTCCTTAATGCTTTATTAGGAAGGCATGAATTAGCACCCATGTGCTTTCAGTTTGTCTGTTTGATTGCTGCCTTCGCTTCACCACTGGCCGTATCAGACCTGCACTTATGGGCAGGGGGAGAGAAAGAGAGAGAGAGAGAGAGGGGGGGGTTAGAGAAAGAGAGACAGAGAAAAAGAGAGAACAGAGAGAAAGAGAACAGAGAGAAAGAGAAAGAAAGAAAGAAAGAAAGAAAGAAAGAAAGAAAGAAAGAAAGAAAGAAAGAAAGAAAGAAAGAAAGAAAGAAAGAAAGAAAGGGGAGAATAGACAAAGGCGAGGGGATGAAGAAGAAGAAAGTTAATGTCAGGATGTGCCCCATAATGACTAGTATAAGCTCTAGTGGGAGCTTCCTCTCGCACCAGTTCCAGAGAGGGGAGCTTGATTGGGGATAATTGGCTAGCCTTCACTAGCGGTTAGCATCCAGGCGTGGAGACAGGGGAGGGCACCGGGGAGGGCACAGGGGCTTGGCACACACACACACACACACACACACGCATGCACACACACACTCGCGCAAATACGAATTCATAGACACACACATGCGCACGCGTACACACACACACACACACACACACACACACACACACACACATACACACGGGATAGATCATGGGACCAACACACCAGGCCGTGTTGAATATGGAATAGGAATAGACAATGTCCAGAGATGATTCAAAGTGCTACCAGGTCTCCTGCACTCCCTGCTCTGATATTCATGAAATAACATGGAACTATAGCATGGGATAGGATGACATATTAAAGAACATGGAACTATAGCATTTGGGATAGGACGGCATATCCAAATTCAATATCGCAACACAAAAGTGTGACAATATGTAGCCTATTCACCTTATGTAGCCACGCCCATTTGACCCGGTTGTGTGGTTGTGTGATGACTTCCGGCAAAAAAAGAAAGAAAGAGAAAATGGCCGGCTGCTCCAATATCATCTAACTCTGAATTAACTAATAATTTAACCAATTGTATGTAACATACCAAATAAAAGCAAACGGCAATGTCTAAGAATGCAACGCCATGTAACTGGCTCGTTAAGTCTCGCATTCCAGGGAATTACTTTAACGTCTGCAGGTCTTATAGACATGAGACACGTAAATGGCTCGAGCTGCGCTCGGAGGAGAGAAAACTATCTGAAGCTTTCTTTGTTGGAGTCCAGGTATGTTTTACAAGAAAGTGCTCGTCATTGTCGACGATAACGTTATCTGACCTGGCTAACAGTGGATACTCCGCTTGCTTGCTGTGTACCGAGCTCAAAGTAGTAGGCTACGTTCTTTATTTTACCCCCTGCACTGTCCACTACAAAAACAACTCTCTTCTTCATGACGTTCTTTCATATTTCGCGCCGTGACCGCCGGAAGTGTTAACACGACCCGGAAGAATTTGGCCCAGCCCCGCATCTGAACATAAGGTGAATTAGTGGGGCAGAGAAATGAAGCATAATATTAGCTACATTTTATTCTGCTGTTGTAATCACAGATGAGATTTGAGTTCCTGTCACTATTTCACAAGCTCTGCAACCAAATTCTATTATTTGCACTTTGTAATGACACATTTAAATGGTTGTTTTCACATTATGTCCTCCTCACTAGAACGATTTGTGGCTAATTCTGCAGCCATACTTTGTTGTTTTTGAACTATATATGGAGTATCGAACCATATCAGGAGAATATCGTCCACACATACTGTATGTATTCTAACATCCATCTACCTCCTTGCACACTGTAGCTCTTGCACAAGCAAAAAAAATGCAAAAGCCATCTGTACGCATGAATGGATATGTGCTTAAAGATAACACTGTGCCATGTAGCACACAAACTGATCACTTTGAAAAGTGCTTTCACACTCGCTCCTGTAGAGCAGAGCAAACATGTCATAGATGTGGAAACTTGCACTTCTCTGATGGCCTCCTCAACCTCCTATTAATCACAGACTAAAAACACAGCGAGCTAAGATGGGAGGGAGCACTCATAAAATAACACACTCTCCACGTAGCTGCATGCACACGCGCACACACACACACACGCACGCATGCACACACACACACACACACACGCACACGCACACGCACACGCACACGCACACGCACACAAGCACGCACACACACACACACACACACACACACACACACACACACACACACACACACACACACACACACACACACACACACACACACACACACTTTTTCCTTTCAAAGAGATAACTTCAGAGAGAGCCACCCACTCCACCAGCCCTCAGCCAACTGCGGCTCCAACAGAGCCTGGTGCCCTCTGGCTCTGGTGACTGTACCAGCCACATGTTGACAGCAGCCAGGCAAATGAGTCAAGGAGGCTGTTCACTCAGAAACAACAGAGAGAGTGAAACTCTGCACCTGACACATGTGACTGCAAACATGCAGCAACAACTAAAGAAATGTTGATTAATGGAGTTATTAATTCATGCAGGTAGGGATGCACGATACTGCATATCGGCAATCATATCGGTATTGGCTGATGTTAGTCATTTTTTTATATATCGGTCTCGGTCCGATGAGCAAAATAACAGCAATGTTAATATCGGTTATCGGTATCGGCCAAAATCTTCATATTGAGAAGAAACAATGCCACGAATCTATGATTTGTGGGCTTTTCCAAATGTTTTGGAAATACAGAAAGATGTTACTCTTTCACCGACATCGGTAAATATCGATTATCGGCCATAACAGCAATGTTAAAGTCCCTGGAAACCAAATATAAATATGTGTTTTGAGTTTGTCACACCCCAGGAAAATGTGTTATTAAGCACCCAGTCAATTTTGAACTAAATCGAATGTTGCCACGTATATAAAATTAGGAGATGCTTAGGAGATCTCTGTTCTCAATGCAATTCAACTATGCTCTTCTCTGCTAGGACTGTGTGGGCGGGACCTGTGTGTGTGTGTGTGTGTGTGTGTGTGTGTGTGTGTGTGTGTGTGTGTGTGTGTGTGTGTGTGTGTGCGCGTGCGTGCGTGCGTGTGCGCGTGTGTGTGTGTGTGAGCGGTTCCCCTCCGCTCGCTCAGACATTTCCGCATTGACAGGACAGAATGAGGGTTAGAACAGGAGAGAGGGCACACAGGACAGAATGAGGGTTAGAACAGGAGAGAGGGGACACAGGACAGAATGAGGGTTAGAACAGGAGAGAGGGCACACAGGACAGAATGAGGGTTAGAACAGGAGAGAGGGGACACAGGACAGAATGAAGGTTAGGACAGGAGAGAGGGGACACATGACAGAATGAGGGTTAGAACAGGAGAGAGGGGACACAGGACAGAATGAGGGTTAGGACAGGAGAGAGGGGACACAGGACAGAATGAGGGTTAGAACAGGAGAGAGGGGACACAGGACAGAATGAGGGTTAGAACAGGAGAGAGGGGACACAGGACAGAATGAGGGTTAGAACAGGAGAGAGGGGACACAGGACAGAATGAGGGTTAGAACAGGAGAGAGGGGACACAGGACAGAATGAGGGTTAGAACAGAACAGGAGAGAGGGGACACAGGACAGAATGAGGGTTAGGACAGGAGAGAGGGGACACAGGACAGAATGAGGGTTAGAACAGGAGAGAGGGGACACAGGACAGAATGAGGGTTAGAACAGGAGAGAGGGGACACAGGACAGAATGAGGGTTAGAACAGGAGAGAGGGGACACAGGACAGAATGAGGGGTAGAACAGGAGAGAGGGGACACAGGACAGAATGAGGGTTAGAACAGGAGAGAGGGGACACAGGACAGAATGAGGGTTAGAACAGGAGAGAGGGGACACAGGACAGAATGAGGGTTAGAACAGGAGAGAGGGGACACAGGACAGAATGAGGGTTAGAACAGGAGAGATGGGACACAGGACAGAATGAGGGTTAGGACAGGAGAGAGGGGACACAGGACAGAATGAGGGTTAGAACAGGAGAGAGGGGACACAGGACAGAATGAAGGTTAGAACAGGAGAGAGGGGACACAGGACAGAATGAGGGGTAGAACAGGAGAGAGGGGACACAGGACAGAATGAGGGTTAGAACAGGAGAGAGGGGACACAGGACAGAATGAGGGGTAGAACAGGAGAGAGGGGACACAGGACAGAATGAGGGGTAGAACAGGAGTGAGGGGACACAGGACAGAATGAGGGTTAGAACAGGAGAGAGGGGACACAGGACAGAATGAGGGTTAGGACAGGAGAGAGGGGACACAGGACAGAATGAGGGTTAGAACAGGAGAGAGGGGACACAGGACAGAATGAGGGTTAGAACAGGAGAGAGGGGACACAGGACAAAATGAGGGTTAGAACAGGAGAGAGGGGACACAGGACAGAATGAGGGTTAGAACAGGAGAGAGGGGACACAGGACAGAATGAGGGTTAGAACAGGAGAGAGGGGACACAGGACAGAATGAGGGTTAGGACAGGAGAGAGGGGACACAGGACAGAATGAGGGTTAGAACAGGAGAGAGGGGACACAGGACAGAATGAAGGTTAGAACAGGAGAGAGGGGACACAGGACAGAATGAGGGGTAGAACAGGAGAGAGGGGACACAGGACAGAATGAGGGTTAGAACAGGAGAGAGGGGACACAGGACAGAATGAGGGGTAGAACAGGAGAGAGGGGACACAGGACAGAATGAGGGGTAGAACAGGAGTGAGGGGACACAGGACAGAATGAGGGTTAGAACAGGAGAGAGGGGACACAGGACAGAATGAGGGTTAGGACAGGAGAGAGGGGACACAGGACAGAATGAGGGTTAGAACAGGAGAGAGGGGACACAGGACAGAATGAGGGTTAGGACAGGAGAGAGGGGACACAGGACAGAATGAGGGTTAGAACAGGAGAGAGGGGACACAGGACAGAATGAGGGTTAGGACAGGAGAGAGGGGACACAGGACAGAATGAGGGTTAGAACAGGAGAGAGGGGACACAGGACAGAATGAGGGTTAGGACAGGAGAGAGGGGACACAGGACAGAATGAGGGTTAGGACAGGAGAGAGGGGACAGAGGACAGAATGAGGGTTAGGACAGGAGAGAGGGGACACAGGAGTTGTTTTGAATGGCAGGAAATCCCTGAGATGTTTTCTGCACTTGCTGCCACAATCTATGGTCCCGCTAATGTGAAGAAAGGAAATTGCAATTTTTGACGCCCTCACCAACAACACAGCATACACTGGCTCTCTCCTCCATTCTCTCCTGCCCCTCTCTCTCATACGCACATTCTCTCTCTCTCTCTCTCTCTCTCTCTCTCTCTCTCTCTCTCTCTCTCACACACACACACACACACACACACACACACACACACACACACACAAACATACATAAACATGTCTTACACAAACCCTTTTTCTGCAGCCAGGTTTCCTGGGAGAGGGAGGCCAATGTGCCCTTTCACTTACAACACACACACACACACACACACACACACACACACACACACACACACACACACACACACACACACACACACACACACACACACACACACACACACACACACACACACACACACACACACACACACACACACACAGTGGAGTGTCAGTGGGCAGGGGAGTGTCCCTGTGCAGGAATGCAGAGATGATAAGTTGTGGAGGTGTCAGGGGAGAGAGCCATGCTGTTACAGCCAGACACCTAAAAACACCCTCCACCCAGTCTCCACCCTCCACTCAGCCTCCACCCTCCACTCTCCACTCAGCCTCCACCCTCCACTCTCCACTCAGCCTCCACCCTCCACTCTCCACTCAGCCTCCACCCTCCACCCAGCCTCCACCTTCCACTCTCCACTCAGCCTCCACCCTCCACTCAGCCTCCACCCTCCACTCTCCACTCAGCCTCCACCCTCCACTCTCCACTCAGCCTCCACCCTCCACTCAGCCTCCACCCTCCACTCTCCACTCAGCCTCCACCCTCCACTCTCCACTCAGCCTCCACCCTCCCCTCAGCCTCCACCCTCCACTCTCCACTCAGCCTCCACCCTCCACTCTCCACTCAGCCTCCACCCTCCACTCTCCACTCAGCCTCCACCCTCCACTCAACCCACCCTATACCCAGCCTCCACCCTCCACTCAGCCTCCACCCTCCACTCAGCCTCCACCCTCCACCCAGCCTCCACCCTCCACTCTCCACTCAGCCTCCACCCTCCACCCTCCACTCTCCACTCAGCCTCCACCCTCCACTCTCCACCCAGCCTCCACCCTCCACTGTCTGTCTGTCTGTCTGTCTGCCTGTCTGCCTTGATGCCTTCACTGTCTGTCTGTCTGTCTGTCTGCCTTGATGCCTTCACTGTCTGTCTGTCTGTCTGTCTGTCTGTCTGCCTTGATGCCTTCACTGTCTGTCTGTCTGTCTGTCTGTCTGTCTGTCTGCCTTGATGCCTTCACTGTCTGTCTGTCTGTCTGTCTGTCTGCCTTGATGCCTTCACTGTCTGTATGTTTGTCTGTCTGTCTGTCTGTCTGTCTGTCTGTCTGTCTGCCTGCCTTGATGCCTTCACTGTCTGTTTGTCTGTCTGTCTGTCTGTCTGTCTGTCTGTCTGTCTGTCTGTCTGTCTGCCTTGATGCCTTCACTGTCTGTTTGTCTGTCTGTCTGTCTGTCTGTCTGTCTGTCTGTCTGTCTCTCTGTCTGTCTGTCTGCCTTGATGCCTTCACTGTCTGTCTGTCTGTCTGTCTGTCTGTCTGTCTGTCTGTTCGTCCCCTTCCTAGAGATGGCTTCCCTTGTATCAGTCAGTGCACATTCCTTGGTTCAGTGTCAGATCACAAGGCAGCCAGCTGCAGCAGGTATTTTTGCTCAAGTTGAAAGGGAGTTCAAATTAATAGAATAAAGGCAAAGTGGGAAATGTAAATGGACTTTAAGGTTGGATGACAGAATATGGAGTTCATTATTATTATTATTATTATTATTATTATTATTATTATTATTATTATTATTATTATTATTATTATTATATGGAGTTTAACCATGGATTGTTTTCTTCATTGTCCCTTCTTTTTTTTCTTTTACACATCACATTTTCTCTCTCTTTTTCATTGTATCTGTCTAAGCTCTTTTCCCAACCTCTCTCACTTGATACGCACTCTCTCTCTGTAGTCCCTCCCTTCCTCAGTCCTGCTCCCACATAGTGACCAGGTCACGGTGACATCCTGGCTACGCTTTGAGGACTGCTGCAACACACACACACGCACGCACGCACGCACGCACACACACACACGCACGCACGCACGCACGCGCACACACACACACACACCACACACACACACACACACACACATGCACTCTCGTCACCAACCTTGAATACGCAGAAGTTCTCAGAGGAGTTGAGCGGTTGAAGAAGAGCTGTGGTGTATCATGTGATGTGTCCATACTAAAGCCTGACCGCTGTGTCTAAGAAGAGAAGAGGCCATTCTATCAGCTTCATGGGGAGCAGTAATTACTGATCCCCACTCAGGCTATTAACAGTTTATCAGCCCACGCAGGCCGCTGCCTCCCGCACAGTTTGAAACTCCCACGTTTTGGGGGACGGCTTACTGTGGCATTGGATTATTATATAAGGTAATTAAGAACACTCTATCAAATCCATGCATAATCTGAAAAGAAAAGAAGAGTTAGTATCTTGTGGTTGTGTCTCATGTACAAGACAGCGTTGAATATGACACACAAATCCTGGGAATAGTTCAGATTTCTTTCACATCGTTTTTTTTTTTTTAACCGCAAGACACAATTGGAAAACTGCCATTCAAATCAGCATGTTAGTGTGACAGGGAGAAATTAAGTTCTATGAAGACAATGCATAGCCCCTGCAGGACTGACAGGGAAACCACCTGAGGTTCCAAATCACCCCCCCACCCCCACCCCCTCCTCCCGCTGCACTTCTAATTGCGTTTCCCCTTAATGATTGGCCCTATAAATATAGCAGCACAGCCCTTTTACGCTTCTTGTTATCGCCGGTGTTATTCATGGCTTTGGAATGATGAAACCCGCGGCTCCTCCGAGCTCTAAGTGCCCATGAATGCCTGGCGTGTCCTTTATTTATTTGTCTGTGGGTTTTGTGTGCAGGCACTCTTGTTTGAATCCTGTTTTGTTGTGTTTTCTCTCCATGCATGATGGTGGGTGTACAAAGCGGTTGGCAGTGGCATAGAGGGGGTGAGTCATGCCAATAAAGACGATTGAACAAAAGCAGATGTTCAAACTTTCCCTGGCAATTAAGAAGCGACTAAAGGTTGAGAAGACGTGTGAAGCTGAAGGAACCTGCGCTGTTGGTTCCCAGGCTGCGCTATGATATCACCTGGTGTTTGAAGGCCTTCCAGTGGCTAATGACAGCTCTGTCTTTGTGTGCGCACGTCTGTGGGAATTGTGTGCATGGAAAACCATACTTGGACATCTGTGTGTGTGTGTGTGTGTGTGTGTGTGTGTGTGTGTGTGTGTGTGTGTGTGTGTGTGTGTGTGTGTGTGAGACTGCGTGTGTGTGTGTGTGTGTGTGTGTGTGTGTGTGTGTGTGTGTGAGACTGTGTGTGTGTGTGTGTGTGTGTGTGTGTGTGTGTGTTTACTTAGGTCGAAATTGGGGACACACACCTGACTTAAGACCAGGTAATTGGGGACGGCGGATGCAATTGGGAACAAAAGCTGTGTCCCCAGTTAGTAAAAAGCTGATTTTGGGGTCAGCGGTTAAGGTTAGGCAAACTGTGTGTGTGTGTGTGTGTGTGTGTGTGTGTGTGTGTGTGTGTGTGTGTGTGTGTGTGTGTGTGTGTGCGTGCGTGTGCGTGTGCGTGCGTGCGTGCGTGCGTGCGCACTTACATGAGTTCATGCAAAAGTGCGTACTGTATGTCTGTATGTATGTGCGCCTGTGTGTAGCTGAAGCGTATGAGGTCTAGGGAGGCAGAGAGGGCTGAGCAGTAGTGTCAGTGACTGAGGGCTGATGTGTTGAGACCTGTATCCCTGTTAGACGATGCTCCTTCCTGGCTGCTGCTGCCCCGCCCCGCCCCACCTCCCCTCACCCCACCCTGCTCCACTCTGGCCCCGCCCCACCTCCCCTCACCCCACCCTGCTCCACTCTGGCCCCGCCCCACCTCCCCTCACCCCACCCTGCTCCACTCTGGCCCCGCTCCACCTCCCCTCACCCCACCCTGCTCCACTCTGGCCCTGCCCCACCTCCCCTCACCCCACCCTGCTCCACTCTGGCCCTGCCTCACCTCCCCTCACCCCACCCTGCTCCACTCTGGCCCTGCCCCACCTCCCCTCACCCCACCCTGCGCCACTCTGGCCCTGCCCCACCTCCCCTCACCCCACCCTGCTCCACTCTGGCCCCGCCCCACCTCCCCTCACCCCACCCTGCTCCACTCTGGCCCCGCCCCACCTCCCCTCACCCCACCCTGCTCCACTCTGGCCCCGCCCCACCTCCCCTCACCCCACCCTGCTCCACTCTGGCCCTGCCCCACCTCCCCTCACCCCACCCTGCTCCACTCTGGACCCCGCCCCACCTCCCCTCACCCCACCCTGCTCCACTCTGGCCCCGCCCCGCCCCACCTCCCCTCACCCCACCCTGCTCCACTCTGGGAAGGGTGTCTGAGCTTGTACATGGTGGCAGGGCAAAACCGACAAACCAACACCTGAAGGCTTCTCTTTCTCTCCTACAAACAATTCCAAAGGTGAGTGATTATCAAAAATGAAAGGATAAGTCGATAAGAGCAAAACAAGAAATGGATGGACACCCACCAGTTGTGGTGAATTCTATTGAGGCGGAGTATGGTTTTTAGCAGTTTTAAACACAAACAGACACACGTGTGCTACACAATGGGAGGGTATGGCTTCTTTTACTGGCTGTCAACAAAACAACGAGCATCTAATAACAGTGCTGAAGCATCCCTTTCAGCCCATCATGACTTAAGCGGCTGGAAGAGGCGTTAAGGCAGGGACGGGGGAGGAGTTAAGGTAAGGCAGGGATGTGGGAGGAGTTAAGGTAAGGCAGGGACGGGGGAGGTGTTAAGGTAAGGCAGGGATGGGGGAGGAGTTAAGTTAAGGCAGGGATGGGGGAGGAGTTAAGTTAAGGCAGGGATGGGGGAGGAGTTAAGGTAAGGCAGGGATGGGGGAGTTAAGGTAAGGCAGGGATGTGGGAGGAGTTAAGGTAAGGCAGGGATGGGGAGGAGTTAAGGTAAGGCAGGGATGGGGAGGAGTTAAGGTAAGGCAGGGACGGAGGAGGAGTTAAGGTAAGGCAGGGATGGGGGAGGAGTTAAGGTAAGGCAGGGATGGGGGAGTAGTTAAGGTAAGGCAGGGACGGGGGAGGAGTTAAGGTAAGGCAAGGACGGGGAGGAGTTAAAGGCCGGCTTTTCCGTGGGGGATATGAATATATATTAAATCTCACGCCCCTAAGGTTTTCGAATCCGTTGAAATTTTTGAAATTGGAGGTTTACTCACAGAGATATCAACCGAAATCCACTCTGTGTGTCAGGGGGGAGGTGCGGGTGCGGGGACTCGAAATACTACATTTCCCACAATGCACTGGGCTCGCGTGGCCTTCGTTTTCATGCCCACCCCTCAGGCATTTGGCTGATATCAAACTCCATTAGGTGGCGGTAATGCACATATATGTTTGCCAACCGCCATAAAACTCAAAGAAGAAGAAGAAGAAGGCTTCGACAATAAAACATACAGAGAAGAAGAAATAAATCGAAAATAAAATTGCCTCCAAATTGCACCAAATTTAAACGGTAGTATATATGTCGGGAGATGTCTTCATAAAAAATAATTCATGCATTTTAAGGCATTTTCGTAGGAGTTACGCGCATCTGATGTTGTAACTATTTTCTGTAAAAATGTGTAAAAACGGGTACATTGCTCAGCGTTGATTTCGTTACTTCAACCCACCTACTACTAGATGTAAAATTTGACGAGCTTTCCAATGCCGCCAGTCCCGTGTCTGTCCGTGCTTCCGTTCCCGAGATCGGTCTCTTTGCAAGGAACTATGGGAAGCTAATATTAGCTACAGCAGGCTAGGCGGTTGAAAAAGATGGCTGCCTTTTCGTTTTTGTTGAAGACCTCTGAAGGGGCGTGGAGGACCTCTAGAGGCGGGACCATGGCTCACAACAGTTGTAGTTCATAGGTGCACGACTTCCGCAAGGCGGACTTGGGCCAGATGACACGAAACGCGTCGGCTGGCCCAAAAAATATGTGAGAGATGCTTGATATCTCTGGGAGTGAAGCTACAATTTCAAAAATTTCAACGGATTCGAAAACCTTAGGGGCGTGAGATTTAATATATATTCATATCCCCCACGGTAAAGCCTTCCTTTAAGTTAAGGCAGGGATGGGGGAGGAGTTAAGGTAAGGCAAGGACGGGGAGGAGTTAAGTTAAGGCAGGGATGGGGGAGGAGTTAAGGTAAGGCAGGGACGGGGGAGGAGTTAAGGTAAGGCAGGGATGGGGGAGGAGTTAAGTTAAGGCAGGGATGGGGGAGGAGTTAAGTTAAGGCAGGGATGGGGGAGGAGTTAAGGTAAGGCAGGGATGGGGGAGTTAAAGGTCCCATTCCGTGCAAAAGCTGTTTTTACTTGTAAATGCATATATACTGCTGTCAGCCCTCCCTGTAAGTTAAGTTAAGTTAAGTTAAGTTAGCGATAGCGTTAGTTGTGGACACAACCTAGCGTGCTGGTCCACAGACGCTAATCTGATTGGCCGCTGGGAGCCTGGGGCGGGCTTTCCCTCAGCGGCCAATGGTAACTGTTAGTTCTGAATATATTATAGAAACAGCCCATTCTTGGGACGCAACGAGATGAGGAAGTGACAACTCCGTCACAACAAATGAGGTTGCTATATTTTCGACAAATTAATCCAGAATCATGTTTTATGGACCAGAGACACACGTTTTTAAGAGGTTACAGCTGCACAAATTGGGACCTTTAAGGTAAGGCAGGGATGGGGGAGGAGTTAAGGTAAGGCAGGGATGGGGGAGGAGTTAAGTTAAGGCAGGGACGGAAGAGGAGTTAAGGTAAGGCAGGGATGTGGGAGGAGTTAAGGTAAGGCAGGGATGGGGAGGAGTTAAGGTAAGGCAGGGACGGAGGAGGAGTTAAGGTAAGGCAGGGATGGGGGAGTAGTTAAGGTAAGGCAGGGACGGGGAGACGAGTAGATGTGAGGTAATTGTCCGAACCAGGTGGAGTGGTTTCCAGAAGGCAGACGGGTGAACAAGTGGAAGGATGGATGGACAGGTCTATTGTCACAACGTCAGGCGCTCCATTCCGGGGCTGTGGTCACCGCTTCAGAGTGGTCAGTGAGGATCAGTGCAGCCCCATTGAACACGTCACAGGGGGGAAATGAACGGGTTGCCCCCCGACGACTGTCAACGCCTGGAGACACGGGAGTGACAGGAGGTGAAAGCTCCAGAGCCGGCGAAAAGGAAAGAGGGGTCACTACGGTGAAAAAGGAGGAAACCATTTCAGCCACAGCACCGCGCTACGTTGAAATCTTATTTTTACAGTCTATGGTTGAAATGCTTCAGACGGGAGGGAAAATAAATTCAAATGTGCCATCCAAACAAACCCTGGGGGGAAAAATCCCCCAAAAAGAAATGAAAATGTCTGCAAGGTATTCAAAGAAACCGAAACATGTCCTAGTTTAAAGGGGGAAAATTACACTTTTCTCTCAGCTTTGTATCATTACAACATCGGATAGTAGCCTACGTAACAATGCTTACCCTCCCTCCATGCTGCCTGCACTGAGAGCTCCCTGTTCTTCTGCCGGCAGAAACTCCGCCCCGCCAGTTGGTGTGGCTCATTAAGGCTCTCGACCCAACTGTCCGTATATGCCGCACATACACAAATTTGCTCTAATAAACAGCCACGCGAGTCAGCGCAGCTTCAAGATCTGCTGAAGCCAGGCCCCAGAGACACAGAGAACATTGAAACCAACTGTTGTGGTTCACAATATATCCTGATTTTGGATAGAGATAAGGTTCAAAAGCGGCAAATAGTTCCTATAAAGCCATGCCATGCTGTCTGTCATCTTGTTGTTAAATGTCTGTTTATCATTTCATACAGTCCTCGTGGCTTTAGGCTGCCAGGTGTGTGGTGCACATAGCGGAGCGATCATGAGAGAGGAATTGATCGACATTTTAGTGACAGCCTCGGGACACTTGATGGATGTCCGCGCGCTCGCTCTCGACTGTAACCGTGCAATTATGCACACACTCACACCCACACACACACACACACCCACACTCACACACCCACACACACACACCCACACACACACACACACACACACACCCACACACACACACCGCTTCCTGTGTCCGTCCATAAATCAGCACGCTCACGAGACAAAGAATGTGACATGCGGAGCGGGGCGGGGCGGGCGGGGAGGAGAGAGGTCTCGTGAAGCGGGGCTGATCACTGCTAAAGAGCCTGAGGAACAGTGGGTGGAGGAGGGTGAAGCGGGGCTGATCACTGCTAAAGAGCCTGAGGAACAGTGGGTGGAGGAGGGTGAAGCGGGGCTGATCACTGCCAAAGAGCCTGAGGAACAGTGGGTGGAGGAGGGTGAAGCGGGGCTGATCACTGCTAAAGAGCCTGAGGAACAGTGGGTGGAGGAGGGTGAAGCGGGGCTGATCACTGCCAAAGAGCCTGAGGAACAGTGGGTGGAGGAGGGTGGGGTGGGGGGGGGGGGTAGACTGAGACGATGGATAAGACCGACAAGGATGAAGCTGTGACCGGTCTGCCTATCCACAAACACATGTATACATACATAGGGCATCCAGGTAGGGCACAATTGGGCGTGTCTGCGGGTGGGTAGGCGGATTAAGGGTATGTGTCCTGGTGGCTGCACTAGTGCCTCCTCTGGTCGGTCGGGGCGCCTGTTCAGGGGGGAGGGGAACTGGGGGGAATAGTATGATCCTCCCATGTGCAACATCCTGCCGGTGAAACTCCTCGCTGTCAGGTGAAAAGAAGCGGCTGGCGACTGCACATGTATCGGAGGGAGCATGTGTTAGTCTACAGCGGTGCTAGTCGACCAGGACAGCAGGGGGAACTGTCCAAGTACAATTGGGGAGGGGTCAAACATGGTGCGGCACAAGACACCTATGTCCCTGTCTTTCTCCCTCCCTCCTCCACCTCTCTCTCCCTCCCTCCTCCACCTCCCTCCACCTCCTTCCTCCACCCAACCCTCTCTCCCTCCTCCAACTCTCTGCCTCCCTCCTCCACCTCCTTCCCTCTCCTCCCTCCTCAACCTATCCCTCCTCCACCTCTCTCTCCCTCCCTCCCTCCTCCATCTCCCGCTCTCCCTCCCTCCTCCACCTCTCTCTCCCTCCCTCGCTCCTCCACCTCCCGCTCTCCCTTCCTCCTCCACCTCTCTCTCCCTCCCTCCCTCCATCCCTCCTCCACCTCCCTCCCTCCTCCACCTCTCTCTCCCTCCTCCCTCCCTCCTCCACCTCCCTCCCTCCCTCCCTCCTCCACCTCTCTCTCCCTCCCTCCCTCCCTCCTCCACCTCCGGCTCTCCCTCCCTCCTCCACCTCTCTCCCTCCCTCCCTCCCTCCTCCACCTCCCCCTCTCTCCCCCCCCACCTCCCGCTCTCCCTCCCTCCTCCACCTCCCGCTCTCCCTCCCTCCTCCACCTCTCTCTCCCTCCCTCCCTCTCTCCTCCACCTCCCGCTCTCCCTCCCTCCTCCACCTCTCTCTCCCTCCTCCACCTCTCTCTCCCTCCTTCTCTCCCCCCCACCTCCCGCTCTCCCTCCCTCCTCCACCTCTCCCTCCCTCCTCCACCTCTCTCTCCCTCCCTCCCTCCTCCACCTCCCGCTCTCCCTCCCTCCTCCACCTCTCTCTCCCTCCCTCCCTCCCTCCTCCACCTCCCACTCTCCCTCCCTCCTCCACCTCTCCCTGTCCCCCCTCCCTCTCTGGGGGTGCTGGCTGGGGAACATTCCTGGGCTGCAGCAGCACCAGCTCTTCCACTCTGGGCATTAATCCCCTCCAGCTGTGCCCCTCTCTCCCTCTCTACCTCCCTCCCTCCCTCTCTCCCTCCCTCCCTCCCTCTGTCTCCCCCTCTAGTCCGACTCTCCCTTCTTTTTCTGACCCAGCTGGCCCTTGCAGTCAAATACATTTTTCACAAGCTACTCACAAGTGACACATGTAAACCAGGGTAGTTCACTTACTCTGCAATAGCGCTGAAACAATTATTTGATTATATAGATTAATCTCCAACTATTTAATCAATTAATCGGTTTGTGTAATTTTTTTTAAAGAAAATAAGGTAAAAAATTACCTGATTTCAGCTTCTTAAATGTGAATATTTTGTGGATTCTTACTCCTCTATGACAGTAAACTGAATATTGTTGGGTTGTGGACAAAACAAGACATTTGAGGACGTCATCTTGGGCTTTGGGAAATACTGGTCGACATTTTCGGACATTTTATAGACGAACAACTGATTAATGCATCGACAATGAAAAGAATCATAAGTTGCAGCCCTACTCTACATTCAGCTACATTCAGCGTAGAGACACACACACACACACACACACACACACACACACACACACACACACACACACACACACACACACACACACACACACACACACACACACACACACACACACACACACACACACACACACACACACACACACACACACACACACACACACACACACACACACACACACACACACACAGAGAGAGCCATGGTGACAAACATACACAAATAGAGAGGCAAAGTGGAACGTCACTTCCTGCTTCAGCACTGTACCAGAGATTTTCATCCGGCATTTATTTTCCCATAGACTTTTCGTAAAATGCTTATAAAATAGTTGTACTTGATTGAACCAAACGGTTCAGCTAACGCTATAATCGGGAGAGACCATAGAACATTTCACTCGGACCAAAACTAAAAAATAAAATAAATAAAAAATCGAAAAAATATTTCCTTTAAACCCGCAGTTTTTTAAACGTTTTGGTCCCAGTGAAATGTTATGCGATCTCTCCTGTTTCTAAATATATCTGTACCGTTTGGTTTGAACCAGTAAAACTATTTTTATACGCATTTTACGAAATGTGTATGGGAAAATGAATGGCGGGTGAAAATCTCTGGTACAGTGCTGAAGCAGGAAGTAGGCGGTCACTTTGCCTCTCTATAGAAACCATACACTGCTCATCCATCCTATTTTTTATGCTACTTACGTGTATAAAGTCACCAGTAGCAAGACAGTGACGCACACAGCGAGAGACACACACAAGCACACGCACGCACACACACACACACACACACACACACACACACACACACACACAAGCACACACACGCAGGCAAAGGTGCAGAGCTATCCCCTCTGGCTGTGGCCCCGCGCGGGCCTCCTGTGTGAGGCTGGGTGGAGGGCCCGAGGCCCTGGCAGCACAGACGCAGACCTTGGGATAGCCCAACACGACTTGTTCCTCTCCTCTGAGACACGCTGCTGATCCTCCCTCCATATTGAATAGCCAGACAGAGGACAGCCCAGGAATAATGTATACAGGGGGCCTTGCTAGACACTATCAATTATGAAAGAGATGTGCGATGGAGACATGCTGTAGCAGGTCATGGTGAGTTCTCTCATTTGCAAACCACTGAAATAAAAGAATGATTTGATCCTTTTCATCAGATCTTCACAGGGCTTTTGATGAGTTCTCTGCAGCTGAATACATGTGACTTTGCAGTAAGTGTGTGGTCAAAGCTTACTGCTAAGTGTTGTTTCACCAATTAGCACCATGCTAATTGCTAGGATAACAAATGCAGCACAGCTCCTGCTGGCCTGTGCTCAGGGGCTGACCCCATAAAGACAGAGAGAGGAAACTCCACGGAGGCTCATATAACCTCAAGTGTGTGAGTGTGTGTGTGTGTGTGTGTGTTGCTGTATGTGTGTCTCGCATGTAACCATTAACATGCATTATAGCATTATTGTGTTTGGTGACCCTGTCCAAGTAGCGTGTGTGTTCATGCAAAGCTGTCCATGTGTGTGACAGTATGTGTCTCACTATGCGACTGCGTGACTAAAAGGATTTCTCCCAAGTCAACGTGACCAGACCACACTGAGGAATGTAGTTCGGATGCATCGCCCAAACCCCCTCCCCTCCCCCCCCACCCCACACACACACACACACACACACACACACACACACGCACGCACACACACACACACACACACACACACACACACACACACACACACACACACACACACACACACACACACACACACACACTCTGACAGACAGGAGTGGAGTTAATAAGCCATGTCTCAGGAGGGGCTTGGGGGGGGGGTGCGTGCGTGTGTGTGTGTGCGTGTGTGTGTGTGTGTGTGTGTGTATGTGTGTGTGTGTGTGTGTGTGCGCGTGTGTGTGTCATCAGGATGCAGGGCCACAAAGGAGCACAGGAGTAAATTAAAACACACTTTAATAAAGTGACCAGAGGCAAGGCCTGTTAGGCTGCCCCTCCCAACACACACACACACACACACACACACACACACACACACACACACACACACACACACACACACACACACACACACACGCACACATGTGCACAAGCACGCGCGCACACACACACACACACACACACACACACACACACACACACACACACACGCACGCACACACACAAAGCATGCAGACACAGCCACACACACCTCTGGGACAGGATGGAGAGGTATCCTGGTGAATGGAATGTGGACAGACAGGGGGGACAGCAGCAAAACAGTCCAGAGAAGAGAAGAGGGAAGAGAGGGGAGGGGAGGGGAGGGGAGGGGAGGGGAGAGGTCAGGAGAAACAGCCTTATAGAGTTTCTAGCCCCTCCACTCAGGCCAGGTGTCCCCCACCCAAATAAACCACTTCCTTACGTGGCTGACCTGTACCGCCCACTGGTTTTGGACAGCAGCAAGCAGAGGCTGTACCGCCCACTGGCTTTTGAGTACTGCCCACTGATTTTCATTTTCTCCCCAATAGACCCTTTTCACGGGGGCCATTTTGTGTAAAAAAGGCAGGATAAACACAGGTGCAGGCAAAACACTAATGAGGGTTTCCAACTTCCAATCATGCTGCTGTCCGGGTCGTTGCTCCACCCCCTCTGGCAATCTGGGGAGAGTTGTTGACTGGCACATGCTTCCTCTGATACATGTGCAGTCACCAGCCGCTTCTTTTCAACTGACAGCGAGGAGTGTCACCGGGAGGACATAGCATGTGGGAGGATCAAGCTATTCCCCCCAGTTCGTCTTCGCCCGAACAGGCACCCCGACCAACCAGAGGAGGCACTAGTGCAGCGACCAGGACCCATACCCTTAATCCGGCTTCCCACCCACAGACACGGCCAATTGTGCCTGTATGGACGCCCGACCAAGCCGGCGGTAACACGGGGCCTCGAACCTGTGACCCTTGTGTTGGTAGGGAGGGAACAACGTCATACCTTTCTGCCCTTTTCATATTCATCCATCTTTTTACAACTCAAAGAAATGC
>NC_139626.1:35892969-35902969 GCF_964638095.1 Poromitra crassiceps | reverse complement strand
TTTTGCCCCCCATCCCCATCACTCCTTCACCGCTCCCCCTGCCCCCCCAGCCCTGCTCCAGCCCACCCCTGCTGGTGGTTAACTCCAATTTCTGTCATGCAACTGAAAAACCACTGGAGGGCTGAAAGAAAGAGGAAAAATAGATGATTTTCTTTGCGTGTGTGCGTGTGTGTATGTGTGTGTCCGTGGGTGTATGTGTGTGTCCGTGGGTGTATGTGTGTGTCCGTGGGTGTATGTGTGTGTCCGTGGGTGTATGTGTGTGTCCATGGATGTATGTGTGTGTGTCCGTGGGTGTATGTGTGTGTCCGTGGGTGTATGTGTGTGTCCGTGGGTGTATGTGTGTGTCCGTGGGTGTATGTGTGTGTCCGTGGGTGTATGTGTGTGTCCGTGGGTGTATGTGTGTGTCCGTGGGTGTATGTGTGTGTCCGTGGGTGTATGTGTGTGTCCGTGGGTGTATGTGTGTGTCCGTGGGTGTATGTGTGCGCTCCAGTGAAAGTGAGAGGTGGGATCACCATAACGACGACAAAGGGCCCCGAAATGATCTGGTGGAATGTGTCTGGTGGCAGTGGTGGGATACATATAGAAGAGAGAGAGAGCGAGAGAGCGAGAGAGAGAGAGAGAGAGAGAGAGAGAGAGAGAGAGTGTGTGAACACTAGTGAATATGTGCTCCAGATGTGTCGGCCTGTCACGCTGCAAGTAAACACCCTTGCTGATGGACAGCTCAGGACTGGATGGCCTCACCGTCTCCCCCCCAGGGAGAGAGCTGGAGTGGGGGAGAGAGGAGAGGGAGGGAGAGGTGGAGGGACAGGAGTGAGGGAGGAGGAGGAGGTCTGGGAGGAAGGGGGTGAAGGAGGAGAGGAGAGAGGGGGGGGGGGGGGGGGGGCTCTGTGCTGCTGAGGGACCCGAGCCAAGAGCCAGTCACCCTGAGGACCTGTGTAGCCTGGCAGGCTGGATACAGAGGAGATAGAGAGAGAGACACGAGAGAGAGAGAGAGAGAGAGAACGAGAGATAGATAGATAGAGAGAGAGAGAGAGAACGAGAGTGAGGGAGAAAGAAAAAGACGGGGGGTAAAGGAGAGGGGTAGACGGGAGAGAGGGGGAGAGGGGGAGGGAGGGATAGCGAGGGAGGACTGGGCCTGATTGTTCCCCTCCTGTCCCTCCTCTATGTGGCCTCCGAGGGGGCTCCTGCAGCCTCAGCGAATTTCCGTCTGGCACGGACCTGCGAGCTCCTGGGAGCAAACTGAAATATGAACTGCAGGAAGGGAGGAGAGAGAGAGCGAGAGAGAGAGAGGGAGAGAGAGAGAGAGAGAGAGAGAGAGAGAGAGGAGGAAAGATACAGAACAAGCGGGATAGAGGGGATCTAGGGTCTGTGTTCAGTAGGAGCTGTGAGGTTTTGGTGGTGGTACATCTCCTGATATCCAGACAGGATCTCTCTCTCTCTCTCTCTCTCTCTCTCCCTGTGTCTTCTTCTCTGTACACTCTTGAAGTGACTCAGAAATGCTAGGCAGTCTGTATGGTGGCGTCTGTTTGAGGCAAGCATATAAAACAAACAAACTCAACATACAGACATCCACATATGCGCGCGCGCACACACACACACACACACACACACACGCACACACGCACACACACACACACACACACGCACACACACACACACACACACACACACACACACACGCACGCACGCACACACACACACACACACACGCACGCACGCACGCACACACACACACACACACACACACACACGCAGGCAGGCAGAGTCGACTGACACATGTTGGGATCCCACATGTCCACCTTGTGTGGGTGTACCTTTCCCTTCACGCTCTTATGCAACTTGTACTGTGTCGTATTATTCCAACTGCTCTGCTGTTGTTTTAGCCGCACCGGACAGGGGCGCTCCATTGGAGTGTGAGAGGGAGCGCATGATTGGATGGCTGCACCCAGACTGGGTCAGGTGACATTTCTTTGGACCATCACTGGCCAAGAGAGCACCTTCAGGGCATGACGGGTCACCAAGGAGCCACCAAACCATGAGTGCTGGGGGAGAGACGCAGCATAGGTCTTTAGGGTTGCGACAATACTAGAATTTCTAACTTTGATACTGATACCCAGGAAGATATCGATAGGAAATACCGTTTTCCATACCACGGGGGGGGGAATAACAACACATCAAGAGGCATAAAAATAAATGAACACTGATGGACAGACAGGCGCACGCTTCTCCATAATCTAGGCCTAATAAAACGAATAAAAAACGTAGCACTTAGACAGGAGATTACCCCTGCTCTAGTCATCAGCCTATCAGAACACTTGTCGAAGCAGCATATATGGAAAATCAGTGCTGGTATCCATACTGTTGCAAATGAGTAGCTATTGTATCGGTTAATTTTTTTTTTATCCATACTTATATACTATCGATACTTTTGACAACCGTAGGTCTTTCTGAGAAATTCTTCCTGTAGATTTGGTTTTATGCAAAGTTATAAGCAAATTTCCTGCATATAATCTAAGAATGACATGTGACATATACCATGTTAAGTTAAAGTTGTCAAGAGCAAACACTTTGGAGGATTTCGATGGCGTCACGAGAGTTGAAAGATGATATGAACCGTGTCTGTGCTCGCACGCTCGTGTCTGTGCGAGATGGCACACATCTAATACACCTTTAGCGGAGTGTTCCAAAAGCACATTAGCCAATCTGCTAAATGCAGGGGGGCTGGGGTGGAGCAGATACATTTGAGTCCCGTCAAGTGCAATGGAGCCTCTATCAGGAAGCAGCGCTGATGACACCGCTGCATTAAGCAGCTGTCCACTCCCATGATCATTAGTGCGATACGGACGCAGTGGAGCAGCGGACGGGAGGCTGCGATCGCTACAGAGACAGGCCTCCAGGGGGAGGAGGAGGGTAAACAACATCAAGTCACCACAACCATCAGAGACTGCGTCCGAACTTTGACAAATTAGCAAAATATAAATGCTGCTCTCTCATAACACTTGACTTTATGTATCTTTTTTTATCACCAGGTGCCAACAAATTGTACCACAAATCCCCCCGCCCCCCCCCCCAAGTATAAGCCCACACACAGGACACAGTCAAGTCACTGTGACCCCTTGTGAGATACTCACAGAAAATAAGTCATTGTAGCTCTTTTGTAAAAGATAATGGAACATTTTTCAAGAGGGAAAATGTTCAACACCTGCACACAATCAAGTCACTGTGACCCCTCAAGAGATAGTCACAGAAAATACGCTAGGCTAAAGCCCATGGCACACCAAACGAACATTCTCAAACAAACACAAACAAACACGAACAAAGACAAATGTTCGTTTGGTGTGCCATAGCTGTCTGTCCTTGTCTGTTCGTGTTTGGCGATGTTCGGCGATGTTCTGTCATGTTTGCCAGGATTCGACTTGTTCAATCCGGCGTTGTTCGCTGTTCACTGTTGTCTGGTAACTTCCCATGTTTTCAGTCGCGTATCCATGGAAACGGAGCTCACGCATGCGCGCCTAATGCATGCGGTTGTCTGGTCAGTTTGGTCAGAGGCAGAGCCTCCTCTAAACTAACGTTACACGCGACGCAGCAAACATACGTTTCTCTGCCAACCATGTGCCATCACACTGGGCATCAACAACACTAGCGGGAGACTTCTCCCATGCACTCCCGCAAATAAGTAATGTTATGCGCAGCAAGGTTACATAATGAGGGAGAGAGAGAACATCCATGACGGCTAACAGCGAGCTATGCTAATAACTAGCTAGCCGTTCAGAAACACATGTAAACAGCCGTGTGATCACTGAGGACGTCAGTAAAATAAGGAGAGAGCTGCAGGTGCTTATGCAGAACTAGTGCACGATTAAGTGCACAGTGGGTAATGGCTGTGATGAAGAACATAGCGAGATTAACAAGGTTGATAGCAGAGAAAACACTGTTGCAGCTGCCATCAGCAGGACCTCCAGGCTTCAACTAGCGTTGCCTGTCACATGACGCCTTCATGGTCCCTCGATAAAGTCTGCAGAAAGATGCAGTTACCTCACCTCTCTCTCAAGAAGCGTCACGTGAGTGTGGCGTTTAAGGCCATCTGTCGCTACAAAATAAATAAACGGGGTGTATCATTGTATTACTCGACAGATGTATAACTAACTTTGTCAGTCTGAGCCATCTTCTATGTGCTGTAACACAGTGCAGTTTCTATTTTTCTGGTGTTTCTTTTTTACATGTTTGGGACTGTTGTGCTGAATATGTTTGGTCGGTGTGCCATGCTTTCAAACAATCTCCAACATCTGCCAACATTTACAGACAATTGTCTGTTGGTGTTTGTTGGTGTTTGTTTGAGAATGTTTGATTGGTGTGCCATGGCCTTAAGTCTTTGTAGCTCGTTTGTAAAACTACTGTAAGGGAGAAGCAATTGGCAAAAACGTTCTAGCACGCTTCTCCAAAAACTCCAGACGATCCAGACTAGGCTGCACTATTTTGCTTCCTGTGCTTTGGCAAATAAGCACGCTAATGTTAGCTTCTCGGTTAGCAAGGTTAGCCAAGGTAGCCTTGAGGACCAGACCTGCTCTCAAACCACGACCGTGAAACATGAATTCCACAAAGCTTCAAAAACAGACAAGCCTCTGAAAATAACTGCACAGCAGATTAAGGGAAAAGCCTTCTACCCAAAGCATTTGAAGCCTGTACAACTGTGTTAGCCTTTAGCATTTATCAATTTCTAACAGTGACTCAGAGGTTTAACCTTGCACTATTGCTTCTTATCTGGCCAATAAGGTGTGATTGAAGATAGTTAGAGCTGCTAATTTGCTTAATTATAACTTTTAAATGAGGGATTAACAGATATAAATCAGAGCTGGGAGAAGATTACAACATAGAAAGTGTGATCACAGGCATCTCTTTTCCCCAAGCTACCCATTGGCTACCACTGTATGTGACCTGGAGCTATTATGGCCAGAAATTATTAAAGAAATATATAATTAGCTTGGGATTTTGTGCAGATATCATGGTCAACTAAAACTGAGATGAAAAGACAAAAGGTGTTACAAAAAAAACATTGTCATAATTGGAAATAAGAATTTAAACTAGACTGTGAAAATAATAAAATAAATAAGTAAAATAAAAAATCAAGATCAATGTTGCATTTCTACTTTTTTGCTGCATCGAAAACGTACCGAACGTGACAACTGTATCGTATCGAACCAAACCGTGAATTTTGTGAACTATTACACCCATAATGTATGCATATCTTCAAACTTAATCCATACATGAAGATACCAAAACAAAAGCATGTCTCTATGCATCATTCTCATTATACACAGCATCTTGCTGTTTCATTGCCAGTATAGCGTTTGGTTGCTATTATTTCAGAGCTCTATGTACCACTGTCGATTCGGAGGGTCTGCTGTGTTTTCCCACTGTGACAAGCCAAGTCACACGGGGGGTCATTATCTGTGACGTGGAGACAGACCCCACACACACCCTCAAACACACACCCCAACATTTATGCATGGCCATAGGGTCCCTGGTGCACAAATCTACCACTCTCCCTGTGTTTGTGTGTGTCTGTGTGTTTACTGAACTATGGATGGCTTCCCCTTCAGAGCCACTGCTTGAGTGAATATTCCTGGCACGTTGGGACAGTCCACAACACAGCGTGTCCCTGTAGGCCCCTGCCCTGCCTGGCTGTACCCTCTGATTTGGACAGAGGGCAATCAAGCAGACCCAGTAAACAATACCATGGCCAGGCCATGGAAAACCACATTCGATCCTCAATGTATTCCTCTTCTATCACTAGGGACACTCGCGTTCACCCAATCACTGTTGAGTCGGAGAGGTGCAATATGCAGGGACTATGAAAATGATCAAGGATGCTACTTAATGGTGGGCAGGAGATCGGCAGCAGAAGATCACATACAGTTACTTCATAGAGTTCCTCAGTGAGGAGCCATTAGACTGATGGCCCATAGGATATATATATATATATATATATAGTGGAGTGTTAATGGTTGCCTTTCAAAGGGGCTCTTCTTGTTGACTTTATCCCGGGGAATGTCTCCTGAGATCTGAGTTAATTCAGAGCCAGGAGGCACTAGCGGGGAAGAGGGGGGGGGGCCTTGATGTGGCCGTCCTGCAGAAGCAGAGAGGGGAAACTCCCTGACTCTTTTAGGACATCACACAGAGAACCTGTTGCGACAAATGATGAGAGGAAAGCTAAAAGTACACACACACACACACACGCACGCGCGCGCACACACACACACACACACACGCGCACGCGCACACACACACACACACAACGCAGACTCCGATACACACACAAAAACACAAAGATAGACTACATCTTGTAGAAATTTCACGGCGCCTGTACTTTGTAGAGAGGTCATTATGACATAAATAATCCCAGTTTGTCACAAAACGGCACTTCCTCTTTGAAAATGGTGCCTGACACCTTCATTGGCCTATAAACTTGGAGTGCGCTGCCACGGGAGCCAAACGGCCACTAAGAGGGGAGGCCTTTACAAGTGAAAATGGGCAATAAACAAACATGTAGCGACAACAGAAGTGAAAGTGGAGAGATGCTATCGCGTGTCAGTGGGCCAAGCAGCGCTCACGCAGTAGGGCTGTCACTTTTCATTCGAAATTCGAATGCAACTTCGAATGTGGGGGAGGGGTTCGTGTTCGATATGTAAATTGACTGTTCGATTTTTTTTTTTTTTTTTTTTTTTTATGAACCAAAATTAACCAACTGCTGCTTGCTGGTACTGTTAATCCCATGTCAGAAAAAGTCTCCAGATTTGTCGCGTTAGTCTCTTCTGAGAAAGATTGTCTCCAGGGTCTGAAAAGTTGTCTCGAGTTGGATGCAGCCAAGTTTGTGAGGCAGTGTTGTGACTGTGAGCGTCCAAGCTAACACGTCGGGCTGATGCCCGGTGGCCTGGACTGTTTTTTTTTTTTTTTTTTTTAATTAACCAAAAAACTTCGAATATATTCGAACGAATTTCGGGCAATTAAAGTTCGTTCGAACTTTATTTTGGGAAAAAGTGAGAGACCTATCACGCAGTGATCGGAAAAAGCTTCCTTGGGTTAACGGTGGTTAAAAAGCTTCCTTGGGTTAACGGTGGTTAAAAAGCTTCCTTGGGTTAACGGTGGTTAAAAAGCTTCCTTGGGTTAACGGTGGTTAAAAAGCTTCCTTGGGTTAACGGTGGTTAAAAAGCTTCCTTGGGTTAACGGTGGTTAAAAAGCTTCCTTGGGTTAACGGTGGTTAAAAAGCTTCCTTGGGTTAACGGTGGGGGCAAAGTCACATCTGAAACACAGCTGAGACACGGAGGTTTTCTTAAGGGCGTGAAACGAAAAACACCGCTCGGCAGTAAATTAAAAAGACAGACGTCTAAAAAGGAATTCTAGCGCTTTCTAGTCTGGACTCTGGAGTGTGTCACCTGCAGACAGAAGTGGAGAGCACAGAGCGATCCTCCTCTCATGAGAGTGTGTCACCTGCAGACAGAAGTGGAGAGCACAGAGTGATCCTCCTCTCATGAGAGTGTGTCACCTGCAGACAGAAGTGGAGAGCACAGAGCGATCCTCCTCTCATGAGAGTGTGTCACCTGCAGACAGAAGTGGAGAGCACAGAGCGATCCTCCTCTCATGTTACCCCGGCCGGGCGGCATTGGCAAATGATTAGGCTGCTGAAAGCATCTCATTATCAGTATTTATGAGGGAGCGCGCCAGCCGGAGTAATGACAGCTTTACTCCAAAGTGGCACTCTCTCTTCCTCTCACTCCTCCTCTTTCTCTCTGTGCAGCGCACTCTGCTCCTCCGTCACTCTCTCTTACACACACACTGTCCTGATAGATAGATAGATAGATAGATAGATAGATAGATAGATAGAGAATATATAAATCGATGTTATACATGCTACTTCACAACTCCATTACCGTCTCTCTCCCTTCCTCTAGCCCTGCTTGCATGTTGAGACACTTTTTTAATCACGTTTTCCCTCCAGATTTCTGCCCGTTTTCTCCCTTGGCCAATTCCCTGTTAGGCTGTCCCGGCCGTTGCTCCGCCCCCTCTGCCGATCTGGAGAGAGTTGTAGACTAGCACCATGCTTCCTCCAATACATGTGCACTCGCCAGCCCCTTCTTTTCACCTGACAGCGAGGGGTTTCACCAGCAGGAGGTAGCATGTGGGAGGATCATGCTATTCCCCCCAGTTCCCCCCGACCGACCAGAGGAGGCACTAGTGCAGCGACCACGACATAATACCGTTAATCCAGCTTCCCACCCGCAGCCACGGGCAATTGTGCCTGTATGGACGCCCGGCCAAGCCGGAGGTAACATGGGGGCTCGAACCTGTGACCCCCGCGTTGGTAGGCAGGGAATCTACCGCTGCACTACCTGGACGCCCATGTTGAGCCACTTTTGAAGAGAAGTTTCATTCAATGGTGTGTGGCCTCTTCTCCAAACTCTTCATGGCAAGTAATGTCCGTGTGTGTGTGTGTGTGTGTGTGTGTGTGTGTGTGTGTGTGTGTGTGTGTGTGTGTGTGTGTGTGTGTGTTATTTACACACCTTCAACAAGAACATTATTGTATCCAGTGATCATATACCAGTGGAGATGAACATGCCTCAAGTTCTGAAGCCCTTAAGTTATGTGTTTACAAGCGCCACCTCTATCACAACAACCACAGCAGATCATAGACATCACCATGACAAGCAAACAAACTCATCTGAGCTCAGAGCCTATGAGTCTTCCACAGACCACTCATCAGTTTGCATTGGCTGCTGAAGTTACTTAAGCAAGTTAGACGTTTATCTAATGTCCTACTCAAGACCAGTGGTCATGTCAGCTCCTCCAGCCAGAACTGTAGAGTAGGTTTAACTTGGTGAACTCTGCTATGTTAAAATGGGCCTTCGGTCACAGATACATACCATCTCAGCAGCACTCATCTTTTTTCTTTCATCTGTGGACCCGCGGGAGACTGAGGAGGTTTCTTATTAGTTTGGATCCTCTTGCCTGAGGGGCAACAAAGCGATGAGATATTTGACCAAACGCAGAAAGCCAATAAGGGGCCATCGATTAGGAGGTACGAGCGCCATATTGGACACACAGGTGGCTACAAAGAAATTAAAAAGCTGCAACAAACAAAGGGAGGAAATCAAAACTGGGGCGCCTTAAATCTCTTAAGTCTCTCTGCCACAAGTTGTGCGTCTATTTGTTTGTTTCTTTTTCAGATCCCCAGGGCGGAGGGAGCATTGGCTGCCTGAAGAGGAAGACGCAATAATAAACTAGGGCTAAGCATGAAAGAGTGAACACAAGACAGACAGTCATAATGTGCTCAGTGCATATGAGAGGAGAGAGCCTGTGGGTGATCTATTGAAGTAGGGTAATGCCTTCTGCCAGATTTTTTCTTTGCATTTAGGTAATTTGTCTTTTGAAATTATGCTAGCTTGTGTTTCTGTCTTCTAATCTTAGGATTTTGATTATTCCGAATTGTTTGATTGACTGTGGATTATCATGTGAGCATGGGTGAATCCACCAACAACACTACTAAATTCCCATATACATTGGTTTTCAGCACACACAAAAAGTGATTTTAGAATTTAGTTACTGTTTAAACTTTAAACAGTAACTACATTCTAAAATCACTTTAAACATACTTTAAACTTTAAAATACTTTAAACTTTAAAGTATCAAGTTACTGATGTTAGATTGGATGTTGAGGCATCATTAAAATAATAATGGCTTGTGTGCAGAAACTGTTTTATTGTAAATTTGAGGCACACAGATGGGCAAGCTGAGTCAAACTCACGGCTGCTTCTCTCAAAGTGGCAACGTTGCTTTTTCAATATCGTCTGTCTTTAACTTTGACAAGTGGGAGTGAGTGTGTTTGTGTTGTACATGCGAGTGTGTATGGGCTATAATATGAATTGACTGCAACTGGATACATGTGACTAGGGGGCAAATGGATCTAATGGTGGTCTTAATGCTGGCCTTGAATAATGAGGCCTTT
>NC_139626.1:35885469-35887969 GCF_964638095.1 Poromitra crassiceps | reverse complement strand
GACTTAAAAACGAACAGTTGCAAATCAAAGTTTAGCCTACTACATGGGTCAAGAAATGTGGTGAAAACACAGCTCAGTGTTCAGGGCTCAGTGGCTCGAAAGCGGCCATGTTTGGAGAGAAGCCGTGCAGAGGTCGCGCTGTGAGAAAAATCTTCAGGTACGCGGTGGGCTGCCTCAAATGATTGACATCATTTGATGCTTGCGCCCCTCGCTCCTCCCCCGCGCCCTTCGTGGCACAGTGAGTATGAAACAAGCTTTACCTTCGTGGCACAGCGAGTATGAAACAAGCTTTACCGGGCGGCACTGGGCTTTGCTTTTTGCTTCTTCTTTTTAAAGCACATTTTTCTCCCATTTTCTCCCCAATTGTACTTGGCCAATCCCCCCTGCTGTCCCGGTCGTTGCTCCACCCCCTCTGCCGATCTGCGGAGAGTTGTAGACTAGCACACGCTTCCTCCGATATATGTGTAGCCACCAGCCGCTTCTTTTCACCTGACAGTGAGGAGTTTCACTGGCAGAACGTAGTACGTGGGAGGTTCACGCTACGCTACCCCCCCAGTTCCCCTCCCCCCGACCGACCAGAGGAGGTGCTAGTGCAGCGACCTGGACACATACACTTAATCCAGCGGCTTCCCACCCGCAGACATAGTCAATTGTGCCTGTATGGACGCCTGGCTAAGCCGGAGGTAACACAGGGGTTCGAACCTGCGACCCTCGTGTTGGTAGGCAGGGACTGTATCGCTGCACTACCTAGACGCCCTGTGCACCGGGCTTTGCTGAGAGTTACCAGAGAGACAGACCTCTGCATACCATTACCAACAGAACCAAACCCAGGTGTTTTTACATTGTGTTAAAAGATTATACGTAAAAATTCCTATAGATTCCACAGCAAACCTTGTTGAGATGGCTGTACTTTGGTTTGGGTTAAACCAGAGCCGTATAATAGAAGAGTTCCGACATCTCCATTCACTCCAATGGACCAGTTTTTTTCCAGGAAGTAGAAAGTGGAACTCTTGAGTAAAAAAAGCAGCACTGTCGAGTTGCAGGAGAATAGACAGTGTTGTACTTTGAAAGGGTTTTTCATCCCTTGAAATTAATCAAATTGTACATTATCAGCTTTATTTTAGCATGCAAAAGTAGCGCAAGACCCATTCCTGGCTGTTCATTGGCTAATGAGTCTCGCATTTTGGTCCTCCGCTGACGCCACTCTCTCTCTAGAGGACACTAGGTTAAACCAGCCCCAAATTAACATAAAACTTAATTTTCTGGTCATCTTCAACATCACTGCTCCATATAAAAGGCAGTGTGGAAGATTCCAGAGAATATAAATCTCATAAAACTCGTATGACACTCATAAAAATATATGGTGTCTTTTGACAGCCTACAAATGCGCACAGCATCTGCTTTGCTCAAACAGGATGTCGGGGCAAAGTGAATCTGGAGATTTGAAGGCTGTGAGATGGAGATACCACCTGTCAATCAAATTCAATTGTGATGCATAAAAAGCCTCTTGAACTATTTCAGCTGATTCTTGTCTGAAGGATGCTGACAGAGGACCAACAAGACCCAGTTTCCCCGCTACTCAGGAGAGACGGCGTCTTCGTCTGACTCGCACGCTGGCATGCTAAATATGCCAATGCCATCATGGCTGTGTGCAGTGTGAAATGAATCAGGTAATATGGGCTTTCTTCCTGTTATTGTCATCCAAAATACTATAAAGCAAATCGTGTTTCATTAGGTTTAGATTAGAGGCCATTAAATTAAGTTTTATTTCTAATAATCCTGAGATTAATCACTTTACGGGAGCCTACAGAAGCACTATATTTAATTCTACATCAATATCCTCATGTTGGGTTCAGTGAAAATTACATTTTTCACTTTACGCCGCGAGGCGCACTAGTACCGTCCTTTATAAATAGGAGCGCGGGGCATGGTAACGCCATTCTCAACCTTCTTCTCACCCACGAAGGAGCACATTAGCTCTCTGCTGCCAGCTAGCTTAACTGTTCAGTGGTTTTAGCGACTGCGCTAAGCGCTAGTTGTGACACAAACTACACCTTTCTCTACCTGAGAAAATGATCCTCGACGATAAAGAAAGCCACTTTGTCGTCACTCGACGCTGCCCGAGTCTCCAGCACCAGTATCTCTGCCCGAGTCACCACCGTTGGAAATGTGTCTAGATTTCAGCGACACCCAGACCCAGGGGAAACCCAGACCCAGGGGGAACCCAGACCCAGGGGAAACCCAGACCCAGGGGAAACCCAGACCCAGGGGAAACCCAGACCCAGGGGAAACGGGGGACACAAGGCTTCACCTGATTCTGGATCTCCGGGCTCTAAACAAATTTCTCCCGAAATTCAAATTCAGAATGTTGATGTCACTCTTGGGTACATCAGAACAACATATCCGCTGATGTACTTGTTGTGAGGAATGAGGAAATGTAATTTCCTCATTTAACAGTGCTTGTCCTTCATCTAGCAAAGCCTTCTGCAGGCTCACCGAA
>NC_139626.1:35832969-35880469 GCF_964638095.1 Poromitra crassiceps | reverse complement strand
ACCATTAAAGGCTACTTTAAGGTCCTGCTGAGAAGCTCGAAGAGGAAAATGTCTGGAATGTTTCTTCTCTCTATACCTACTGTAAACGGATGTGCTGGATTGAGAAGCTGAGGAATGGCTTGCAAAGGCAACTCAGGTGAAGATAACCTTGTCGGCCGTAGTTACTGGCACATGGCGAGACACTCAGGGCGATCATTCCAAACTCGACGTGCTACTTCAAGGTCCTCGGGAATTTTTCATGAGCCACCACTTATCTTGTCATATCACATCTCTTCCGCCAGCTTTTTTGGGGAGGGCAGAGAGAAGACACCTTTAGGGCAGATGATTCTCTTTGAATCAAATCACTCTGTATGGCCTGAGGAGATCTTCCCATGCCTCTTGAGGCGCTGGTGGTGACGCACACACTCACTGTAACAGACAACCATACACACCGATACACACAAATGCACCCACACAACGTGTGTAGAGAACAGCAGTTTGCTGCCGTTGCCTTTTTGTCTGGAAGCAAGAAATGAGATTCAAGAGGGGAAGAGAAAAAAAAAGTGCAGGAGAAAGCGAGGGAACTCAGCGGCGTCTGGAGTTTCCATCACTAAAAAACCCCCCGATTTTCTCGCTCACTGTTCATGGAACAACATCGAACAACTTTATTCTGGAGTGGAGTCGGCGCAGGAGGGAGCTATAAAATATAAATTATACCACATAACCCTATACCTCCCAACTGAGCCATTTGGTTACAACTAGACTCCTGTTCGTTACACGGGTCCAGGGTCTCTGGTATTTCTATAGCGTCGACATGAATTATATTCTCACTCTGCTCAAGAACGTATGGATTACAAGTGAACTGTAATTTCCCTACCGATCGGACACTTGCCACCCAGTGACACTGAAGTGTTTATTTTACACTGTTGCCGGTAATTAGTTATGGATAAAATCAATTAAGGCCATGCCAAATTACAGCTGTGAACCCGGGAATCATGACTGTGTCTAAGAAGATAAAAATGTAGTGTGTGTGTGTGGGGGGGGGGGGTGTATTTTCTAAGGGCAAAATGTGTTCTATCATTTCTCACTTTAAACAAATAACTTAGAGGGAGTGTGTGGTTTCTGCACACGCTGGGCGTGTTCATTCAAACTTTTCCAGAGTCTTTCTTTGAGGAATATGATTAGCAGTGTGTCTTGAAATGTCAAACGGTGCCTGTTACAATGCTCTCTAGAAAACACTTAAAAAATTGCACACAAGTAAGTACAAGTATCAGTTTACAGTTCAAACACCGCTTATTGCTCTAAGCCTGATTTTAATCTGATCAAATTGCCATTTGCTAGTGTGAACTATCTCCTCACCCTTGAGACAATAGCAATATCACTATCATTTAGCAAATTAAAAACTCTCAGAGATAGCCATCTGTGCGATAGCACAAGACTAAACACATCTTTAAATGTTCATGTCATAACAGCGCTAAAATAAATCCTATTCATTAGGCTACTATCTAACGTTTATTCTGCTTTTTTTTTATATTTAGAAACACAAGGACACAGACCGAATTTCAAAATGTACTCAAGAGGGAATTGGAGAGTTTGCATGAGCGTAAGTGTGTGAAGATTTGATTTCTTACTCTGTGTGCTGAGGCACAAAAATGTAATTAATGTCTACCATGTGTATATTGTTTTAAATCAAGTATGTCTCCCACTGTGCTTTTTATTCAATTAGAAGTCCTGCACTCCAATTTGTTTGAAGATTCCGCAGCGTCTCTGTTTAGTCGCTAAAGCCTGCGGCTTTGGTTACAATGTCTCGTTCAAAGGTTTTCATCTCAAGCCACCACGAGGTACAATAAGACCCCACTCGCCCTTTCAAAATATTACCCTTTTTCTGTCATTGCCAAGACACACTATCACTCACTCCAGAGTTTACTGGAGCTGAGGACTGGCGGAGAGGAGCTGGGTCATATCAGCGCTGCGATGACCCACCTCTGGATAAATAAAAACAGTGCAAGAATGTGGCTTTGATACCATCGAGGCATCACAGAAATATTGATGGGTAAAGTATGGGGAATAATAATAATAATAAAGCATGGGAAAACCACTCTCACAGCTTCCTCCATATAGCTTCCTGTATCAATAACACTACCTCTTAGCAAAAGTACATATTTCCCCTCATCGAAATACAGGAGAGTTTGTTTGTTTTGCCTGTTCTGCTCTGTGTGCTTCACACATCTGTTTGGGGGTGAAGCTCTGCACTTTGGGGCAGAGTAACTGGATACAAGCATCCAAAGTCAAACATCAGATGAAAAAGTGAGTGTCTCCCTGAAGTAATCACATAAAACAGATTGCAAGCATGTCCACACCCAAAGGAACTGAACGAAGAACTCACTGGATTGGACTCAACCAGCAAAACAAAACAAAACAAAACAAAAATACATAATGCGACAAATTAGCTATCATTAACTGGATCCTTTATGCACTTAGCATCTATTCTTTTCAAACAAAGAGTGAGAGTAAGGCTGGCCGATCATTCAATATCATCAAATTTTGTGGTCTTTCACTGGAATCGTATGATATGCATGACACAATTCTGCTGTCTAAATGGATGATTGTAAGCAAATATATGACTGAAAACTTTTTTTTTTATGATTTTTTTTTAAGGAACATTATTTGAATATTTCTATTTTGCTTGACATCACACCTAACATTACCATTCAGTTCAACCGGATACTGTATAACGGGATTTTGCATACGTGAGCCATATCGTGATATATATCGTCGATACCGGAAAAAAAACGTTGTGATTATTGTGATATTGATTTCAGACATATCGCCCAGCCCTATAGGAGAGAGTGGAGGGGGGGAGAGAGGCGGAACAGAGAAGATGGAACAGTAGCGGAGGAGAGAGATCTGTGTGTGTGAGCAGTAATCAGAGGGAGCCAGCAGGGGGGACAGGGAGGGTTGCTGGGGTCAGAGTGAAGCACCAGTAAGCAGCCCTGCTCTTCATTAGCTGCCTCTCTGAGGGGCGCGTCACTGGCCTACCTGTCCAGCAGATTATTGAACCGGCTAACCAGTGGCTCCCACCCCGCGCACACACACTCCCCTCTCTCTGACTGCTCTGCACCCAGAGGAATCACGACCTCGCTGACAACTTGAACTTCTTTCTTTAACCTCCTCACAGGCTGAACTCTGCTCGCCGCGTAATGAGGACATTTAGGCTCCGAGCTTTTCTCCATTCTTTGATTCGGAGTGAATGCCACAGCTCGGCCTTTCTCCAATTTCTTGCGTTGTTGTTAGACCTTGTTTTTTTGGTTTCTCATAATCTATTTGTTTCTGCTTTATGCAATTATTTGCTTCGGCTACACATCTACTGTACACATGTAGGCAGCACCAATACTCAGAGAAATAAATACGTCTAATACAGTAGTATCTAATTCACGAGAGAGAGACAGGGAAATCTTAACTCATGTGACCAAAAGGTGAAGAACATGAGAATTGCATAGATCCCTGACTGGTCTGGCAGAGAGTGGGAGAGAGAGAGGTGGAGAGAGAGAGAGAGAGAGAGAGAGAGAAGCAAGATAAAAGTAATCAAATGACACTGGTGGAATGTAAATTGGCATTCTCCACTGTAGTAGCAGCAGCACCAGCACGGACTCATGGAACATCACCTACACACACTGTGGGATCAGGCCGAAATATCCTGCAAAACACTAAACTCACAACATTCTCACAGAAAAGAGTGTGGAGGTATACTTTGTGGGGCTTTAAAGTGGCCCCATTGATCTCAATCTCTCTCTCACTTTCCCCTCTCTTCCTCTCTCCCCACCCCTCCTCCCTCCCCCTGTCTCCTGGAGCGTTCAGATATGTCCGTGTTGAAATCTGCTACACTGACATGAAACGCCTCTGTGTTCGTCTCTCTGCTGGTGCTGCACTGTCACAGGCTGGCCGTGAGCCCCCCCCCCGAGTTTCCCTGCTTAGAGGTGAACCGTAACGCAGGCCAGGGACGCATAAGCAGGCAAAAAAGTCTGTGCTGCAGCTGCTGCACCAAGACAAGTGTGCTACTTTTGCAAAAGTCACACATTACAATGTCAGATCTGCAGTGTTGTTCAGCTGCGATGGATGCCGTCGTGAAAAGCAATATTGCAAGATTATGTAAAGCTTTTGTTTGCACTCATGTGGAGAGACACAATTTACCATCAGAATAAAACAGCTAAAATTGTTTGTTTTTGCATACGCTGTTTTACACACTGAAAATAAACAAGCCAAAATTCAACTGAAACAAAGGAGTAAATATTTCAAGAAATCAATAAAAATGTTGCAGAAAAATAGCATGCAGCACAGGATAATTCTGTAGAAAAGTGCTTGAAACTCAGGGTTTTCAGCAGAGGGCTTTGTTATAGGCCTGATACATAACTTGGAAAATGCTGCTGCGGTGCAGGCTATGAATTAATGTATGTTCTTACTTATGTAAGCAAACACATTTTTATCATTTACATTGCATAATATTTTGTGACTGCATCAGTTATCAGTTAGGCCCTATTACTTTTCTTAAGATAGCCTTTACCAATACTATAGGCCTGAACCCGGAGGTGTGTCAGGTTGGTATGCAATAACATAATATGTAGGCTACACATTTAACAACAGTAGCCTATTTGATCATTCCTTATGTTGTTATTAGAGTTTACATTGTGCTTTTTAAACTTTGCTTAAAGTTTTAAACAGTAGCCTATATGGTTCAGAGAACTGAATAGCCTACACACACTCAAGGTAAAACAAAAAACTCTAAAATAAAATAAAAAAGTTTAGATTTTATTTACTTGTTTAGGATATCACAGATTATCCTTACTCATTTCCGAATAAGGCATTAGGCTACTATAGGTTTATTGATTGTGCAAGGAAGGAGGAAAGAGAGAAACAAGAAAAGTTTCATGAAGAAAACGTGATTCTTTTAAATATTCAGACAAAGTTAAGTGACGAGGGTTACAAAACAAATTAGTAAAAAATTACTCGTGGACTTGATTAACTTTGTAATCTGTTCTGATGGGATGGGATCAGATGACAGACCAGAAAAGTGAACAAAATCACTAATTAATTCACGTGGTGTGTGCTTCATATGAATAAGTTAAGCACAAGCTGAAAATTAATATTTACCATTGCTGCATGTTGTATCTGACAGACCCCGGGACTCCTGGCACTTTTCAAACTTGGCGTCCTCAAAAAAGTCTGATTTCGCCCTCAAGTGGGGAACTTTCTCCTCTTCAATGCTGCACACTGTCTGAAGTGACTCGACACTCGGCGTCCTTTTCACAAACTTAGCATCGCGATTTATGACACTTTTAGGAATAAGATGGCAAAAACAGTCACTCGTTGTTTGTTTGTTTTATCCGAGGAATCACTGTACCCGGGCTGGTTCAATGAGGGGAAAAACGCGCGTCAAGACGTTTTTGGAAACGCGTCGGTCTTCGCGGATATGATTGAACGCACGACCACGACACCGTGTCCCCCCCTTTTTCCAAAAGCATGAAGTGTAGAAGTCGAAGAGACACGGGGGGGGGGGGGGGTCGCTGACAACCAGAAGCTGGGTTGTAACTGCTTGTTCTACCTGGAGAAAAACGCAAAAAAAGAAAGGCGCCTTCCTCCAACACTCCCCCGATGGTTTCCTTCTGCAGAGTCAGCGCAGTGCGCCGAGCCGAGGAGAGGAGAGCAGCGGACGGTCCGGGCTGGAGAGCAGAGCAGAGCAGAGAAGGTGGCTGCTGTGTTAAGTTGGGTGAATTCAGACCAGTGTGTGAATGTAACCCGAGTGACAGCGGCTCCAATGACTTTCTATGGCTCCTATGAGTTGATTCACGTCAGGGTGAAGACTCGCATCGGTGTGCGACAATGCGCCAACCTGGACTAAAATCTTAGCCCCAAGATATGAAAACCGCTCATTGTGGAAACACAACAATCCTTATGGATTTGGTGATATATATTTCCATGTTTTCTGATATAATGTCTTACTCAAAACTATAAATATGATCATTACCCCCTCTCCCCTATGGGAGTATCAAATGCACTAATTCATATTAATAATAAAAAAATGCCATAGGCAAAATGCTTTTGAATCATTCCTGCCTTTTTCTAAATGTTGTTATAACGTTTTTAAATGACCACCGCACTTCATTTGAAACTCACTTTCCACTTTCTTCACTTTCTCTGCCCGTGCACGGGCATACCCTCGCTCATCCACATCTGCGTGCACGCATACGCGCACATGCATGCGCACGCACACAGACGCTCCTCTAGAGATCAGTCTCAAACTTTCATGGACCCCTAAATTGACCCCCATTTGATAGGTTTTTGTCCCAGGGTCCCCCCCATCTGATAATGTTTTTGCTTTTAAATGTTTTATTACAGAAAGTGTATGAACCCCAGGACCAAAATAGTCATAGGCTCTGTCATTGTGTTACTTATGGATGGAATTATAGTCAAAATAAAACAAATTCCCCTTTTTGCTGGGGACCCCTGAAACCCCTGGAACCTGACCCCACTTTGACAACCACTGCTCTAGATGTGATGTATAGACACTGCTCTAGATGTGATGTATAGACACTTGGAAATTGTTGATGGTTTGTGTGTGTGTGTGTGTGTGTTACATGTACTGTGAGGACACTGATTTCCTGAGTTGTGTCCCTCAGATCCCTCAGAAGTGAATGAGCTCATCAATGTTTCATTGTGTACTTGTTTTTATGAGGATTTGCTCAACATTTGACTGAGACATCTCAAGAGGAAAGAGTTGAAGGACTTTGTGTGTGTGCGTGTGTGTGTGTGTGTGTGTGTGTGTGTGTGTGCGTGCATGTGTGTGAGAGAGAGGAGAGAGGAGCGAGGGAGAAGCAGAGAGCGCTCCTCAGAGTGACTGCCTGCCTGCCTGCCTGGCTCCTCCGCTGGGGCGAGGGAGGCAGCTGAATCCCAGGGCAGTCATTTCTATCAAGTCAAGCGTCTGGAAGCCCCACTTGCATGTTTGGTCAAGGGGTAAATAATAGATCAGGGATTAGACTTGTGGAGAATTCATTCCAGGGTAACAAGCTACTGGGCTCCCAGGATATGCATATTCATCCCTTGGCCAAGGCCATGGGAGAGCCAGGACCATATGCCTATTTGTCAGAGGGCTTAGATTGCTAATTAAGTGAGGTTATTACATAGTTATGTGAGCAACAACAAAACAAAGCCTTTAAAGGGATTGTCCAGAAAAAAAATTGATGTTTGATTCTTTTTTTTGTTGACTTCAAAAGCTCTGATGTTGATTTACCCAGGCTTGGGAAATGTTTCAGAAGTTTATTAACCATGTCTAAACCATTGGCGCTAGGGGTGGTTAATGTTGTGACATACTAGCTACATCAAAGTGAAACACTAACAACACAAAACATCCATACTCCTAAGTCGTGTCTCTGGCATTAGCATGTGGTCAAACATGTATGTCAGATGTGCTTAACACACAGACAAAGACGTTACAACTAATACAGGTGGCCAACAACCGGTGGGTGGGAGCCTGCCGGCCAGATCTCCCTTCATGCATTGCAGCATTGATATGAATGCATACAAATGTTTGACTCCAAAATAAGAATGTGTATAACACAGTTTTATTCAAAAATATTAATAACACGCTTTCTCCTATCAGGGTTAGCATAATTTTATTATTTACTGTCCCCTGTTAATTTGGATGTTTTGCAGGTATATTGTTTGCAAGTATATGGTAGTTTTGCAAACATTCTAAGTTTTGCTTTACCTTATCCACTCTGGTTGTAAATTTAGCAAATTGCAGATACAAATAGGCAATCTATCTTATGACGAAGATGGAAGTTATTTACTGTATGATAGTAAAGTTATGGTAGCCTATAATTGTTGGTAGCCTACAATTCAGTTTCTGAACTGCTGAGTTGACTTCTTTCAATCAAGCAGGGTCAACCGCCCCATCAGCCTGTTACCGATAGTGACCGATAGTGAGTTTAGAGATTATTTGGTGATGTTTTGACAAGAGAGACATATACGTACATAGTTATGGAAGATCGGTTTTTAAATGTTGAGAGTGGGTGTGGATGCGGGTGGCTCTAGGATTGTAGAAGTCACTTTTCAGTCTTCTGTCCTGGGCCTATAATTCAACCAAACATCTGTGATGGGAGGAGTCCACTTGATAATCCCAGTGACATACCTGCACTCACACACTTCACCCTGTAGGTGGCTATAGTGAATGGTGCTGCCTGCCTGATGGTCCTGTAGATTTATGATGGTGTAGCCTGGTGTCCTCTACGGTCACCAGGCGGGTTGCTACATACGTCTTTTTTGACAACTGAGGCAGCCTTCTGTGTAGATGTCCTGGATTATTACACAAAGGAAAATTATATCACATCCTTGGTAAATGTTAGAAATGTCCAAAACTAATTGTAATATTCTTATCAACTGTTAAATGTGTTGATTTCCAGACCAGTAAAGGCAGCTTGATTGGAGAAGGAGAGTATATGTTTATCTGTCCTGGTGACAGGATCCCACTGTTCACTAATTACCCAGTGGGACCGTTGATAATGAGCTATTGAACCTGCGACTGCAGTGCTGTCCCTCCTGGGATGGCCCGGCCGTCAGCTGCCACACTGCAGTCTCTCAGATCCATCAAAGCCACGACGGAGGTCCTCCTGTTCATCAAGTCCCAGTCAGCCACTGCTGCAGCATGGAAAGGTCAGTTTGATCATCCAGGAACCCAGGAGAATTTTTCATTTGATTGGCTCACAAGTTCTCTTCACCAATCAGGAGACAGTTAACAGCTCCAATAGTTTTTTTTATTCTGTTTGTGATCTAATATTTCTGATGCCAGATTTTTTTATTAGATGAGTTGTGCGCTATCATCATAATTTCTTTCTTTTTTTAATCAAGTATTTTTTCTGATTTCCCCCCGTTTTCTCCGCAATTGTACTTTGCCAGTTCCCCCTGCTGTCCCGGTCGTTGCTCCACCCCCTCTGCCAATCTGGGGAGAGTTGTAGACTAGCACATGATTCCTCCGATACATGTGCAGTTGCCAGATGCTTCTTTTCGCCTGACAGTGAGGAGTCAGGATGTTTGTTTTTGAGCAGGACGCAACGCGTGGGAGGATCACGATATTTTCCCCAGTTCCCCTCCCCCTGAAAAGGCCCCCCGACCGACCAGAGGAGGCGCTAGTGCAGCGAACAGGACTCATGCTCCACCGGCTTCCCGCCCACAGGCACGGCCAATTGTGTCTGTAGGAACATCTGACCAAGCCGGAGGTAATCTCTCAAAACAGATTTTCGATTTGCATGAAAATCTGTCAGCATGGTCAAAGAAAATCCCGATAATAAACTCTCCTAACAATAGTGTGTGTGCTCAGGAAAATTAGCACAAAGGGGCGTGGCAGGGCGAGTTGAGTTCTGGTTATTCAGGTACTGAAATGATTCCCAGATTGAGCTGGGGGTAACACGGGGGCTCGAACGTACGACTCCCGCTGCACCACTCTTAACGCCCCATCGCTCCACCTCTATCCCTCCTATATCTCATAAAAAGGGCAGAGCAAGTGGCTAAATGAGGGCAAATACTTATTTCAACTGCCAGCCCTTTTTCTTACTGGACAGCATTTACTCAGGCAGATCAATGTCCCATGTCCTCTATATCTCTAGTACTCGGGGGAAATATGAACTTAAATACAACCTCACCACCTTTCTTTACCCTTTCAACCAAGCAAAGGACAAGCTCTGTAGCCAGAGCCCGGGGGAAATAGTCTGACTTCTTGTTCCCACACAGCCCGAGGGGGCTAACCCGGGAGTGGGGTTGGCACACAACATGGGTGAGCCGCAATGGAGTGTGACACACACACACACACACACACACACACACACACACACACACACACACACACACACACACACACACACACACACACACACACACGCGCTGTTGTCTCCAGGAAGTGGATCAATCCCTCCTTTATGAGGGCTCCTGTCTGCTGAGGAGCGGAGCAGAAGGTCATCAGATGGGAGTCGAGCGCAGGGCTCTGCCGTAGCAGCGGGGCGAGGACTGGGGTTAGCAGATGAACAAAGGGGCTTGTACACATAGAGACCCTGTGTCGGGGGGGGGGGGGGGGGGGGCTTACGGGAGGGTCAGTGACATCACATGCGTACAGGGACGCACATGATGTCAAGAGTGTAAGGTTGGCAGTCAGGCTGACATTCAGCCATAATTGTGTGATTAAGGTACACAGATATTGTACGTCTAAAAGCTGAGAGGAGGGGGAGGAGAGAGAGAGGGGGGGGGGGGGGGGGCGATCAATGGCTTCTCTGTCATGGGGTTGGTTAAGGCAGTCCAAGGTCTCACAGGATGGAGCATGAGGATGGCTCATGGCTGAGGTCAAGAGTGGCTGATCATTCTCCCAGGGACTCCAGTGAGAGAGAGATGTACTGTAATCTCCCTCCTCAGGCCAAAGTGTGCACAAACAACCCCTAAAACATCAGCGTTTGAATATGAATATATTGAGCAATTATACTGTATATGTTTGCGACAGATCATTTCAAAAGCTACCTAGTGTGGCCGTATCTCTCCGTCTTACCGACTCGTATTCAACTGGAAAACATGACACACTCGAACGAATGGAGTCATCAGTTCAGCTATACAGAGCGACTGTGATGCGTTCAGAGCAGAGGCTTTAAGTCGCACACGGAGCCTGCCTCATTTCCATGCGGGAGCGACGTTCGGCTAAACGCAGTGCGAGTCTGACATCTCCCAGCTGACATTTGTACAAATCAGTGTCTCTTTAAAGCGCGGGGGGGGGGGGGGGGGACTTGTGACTCTTTAGTATCTATTGTCGTCTCCTGCAGTTCTCAGAGTCTTTCCTCCCTCAGCATCAAAGCTAGGCCACATTAATGCAGACAATATCCCCGCTTACCTGAGGCGGCAGGCGGAGACTCCACTTCCACAAGTCTCCATGGAGTGTCACGTTCTTCCCCGGGATGTGCCTTCTCTTCCTTCCTCTGTCAGCCGCGGCGCACCAGCGCTTGTCATTGGGTTCCTGAATTTTTCATGCAGGTGCACATTTGCATGATCAGGATTCTTCTGTCACTTCTGTCTCCATGTAGATGAAACAGTTGAACTTCCCCGTGACTCTGCTGAAGCAGAACACAAGTGAGAAGTGCATGCTCACTGGGACTGTCACTGTCTGCAAGAGCCCTCTCATCCCATTAGAACAATAGTGGCATTGCAGTAGACACCAGGCCCCCACGAAGACTACATCAAACAGGAAGACAATTGAACACATTTGCTACTATGTGTCTGAGTCAGTCGCGTTCTGTGTCATCCGGTACAGACGGCCAGGGAAGGCCACAACCAGTGTTGGGGGTAACTCATTACAAAAGTAACATATTACATGTAATATATTACTTTTAGGAGTAACTCAGTAATATAACCTATTACTAATAGGATTTGAGTAATAGTATAGCAGTTACTTTGTCAAGTAACACAAGTTACAAATTGAGTTAAAAAAGATGAATCAAAGCACATATTAAATAAAGATACAATCATTTACCTAATCAAATTGTGTGTTTTTATGCAAATAACCACTATAGATGACAATAACAAAGGAAAAGAATACCATTTAGAATTTTGGACGGTTTTGGACTGACTTCAAGACTGTTGCAATTATTTTTCGGGGTTCTGGGGCGGCGACGTCATTCTGCTACTACTGTTATTTTGGTGAAAGTAATGCAAAAGTAGTGTAATAAGTAACGAGTTACTCTACACAGGCAGTAATATTGTAAAGTAACATATTACTTTCAAATGAAGGTAACTAGTAATATGTAGTATATTACATTTTGAAAGTAACTTGCCCAACACTGGCCACAATACGAGAGCATGAGAAGCAGGCGCAGAGTCTCAGGAGGACACAAACTCTTAGTAACAACTAATATAAGAGAAAGATCCAGGAAATGCAACGCAATGCCAGACAAACTATGATGAATGTTTTCCAAGGATAATGTTACGGTTAAGTGTTAATCATGATGGCAAAAAACTAAAGGAAAGTATTTCTAGGGAGTTTAGTCACTCGATCCTACCCCTCTCCCCAAACGCACTCTGTGGATTACAACAGTGACTACAGATGAAAATATTATTTGACCTATGATCTGCATTGTCAGGTATTAGTTTCAGAGATGTGATTCAGACTAGGAAGTACTCTTCCTCTCAAGGTGAGTCCCTGTCTCAAAACCCACAATTCCAATTTATTAAAGGTAGCCCGTCCCGTATATTATATAAAGACATTGTGATAGTGACCATCAGTGCTACAGTCTGCAGCTACAGTGAGCTACTTGCTATCAGCAAATATCATTTACTCTCCCCAGTGCTTTAGATGCATGTCTTACCAGTGTGTCTTTGGCAGGACATTGAGCCAAATGTAAATATTACACACCCTTTTTGGCTCAGTCTGTTATGACAATTTAAATTTGTATTATGTTGAAGAAGAAGAAAAATAATCAAATTTCTGGAAAATTTAACGGGAGAAGCTTATATGTCTCTGTGGGGTTTTGTGGATGTTGTGGATCTCAGTGGTACGAATCGATGCATTGTCCACACACGTTAAGTGAAAATCTGGCCATAGTCATGTTGTATTGTTTTTTAACCGTCAAATAAACATAATAAAAATAATAAAGACTGATCTCAAGTGCTCCACAGCAACCTATCCTCACACCAGTTTCACTGTGGAGGACAACGAGACAATTCCACCGCACCAATCATCATATTTTATTTTAGTCAAGTAGTTCTGTGCCTATACCTCATAGAACTTTTTTTAAGAAACAATGTTGGATAAAATGATATTTAACCTGTTTCACACTTCTACGAAAGTTGCCAGATGAAAGACGGAAAAATCAAATGATGACAGAGGTTGAATTGAGCAAGGATGTGGGAAAAAAAATAGCCTTTTTTTATTCTAACTGCAGGAAGCAGATCGTCGGAGAGATGAAAGAGGGCCAAGCTGAGAGCTGCGTTTTATGTGCCTAAAATGTTCTTAGATCTGGATGAATCTGTCATTAACGGGACAGACAACAAACACTTAAAAGAGAGCGATCCATGCTGCTCCAGACAGACTGCAGGCAGGCGCAGTGGCAGGCTCTGTCACAACATGCTGCAACACGCCTGTGTGGAACATGGAAGCAATTGGAAGCGTTGGCGGCCAAATGATACGTACTTGATGATGAAAGAGGGGATAGTCAGTCATAAGATGATCACTTCTGGATTTGTCAGCTTCATCAGCTAAAATGTATTCGTTTGACTTTTTTCCCTTTTCTCTTTTTTTTTTAGGAGAATAGCAGGTTGGCACAGTTCTGCTGGCGCCAGATCATATACTAAGTTTAACATTTCCTATAAGCAACAGTTTGTGAAGTGACAACTATGGTTTGGATCTGGTGAAATGTGTACAAATATAAAAGTCCAGAAAAGGCCTAACAGTGGAATACACCCTTTTTGGGGACCAGACAGAGAGTCCTGTTTAGATGGATGATAGTCACTGTTTCCAGAGACCAAAAGGTTTTGTTGAGAGAGAGAGAGAGAGAGAGAGAGAGAGAGAGAGTGAGAGAGAGAGATAGAGTGAGAGAGAGAGAGAGAGAGAGAGAGAGAGAGAGAGAGAGAGATAGAGTGAGAGAGAGAGAGAGAGAGAGAGAGAGAGGGATGAAGGGAGCGAGAGAAGAGACAGGCTAATTCCTAAATACGGTGTGTCTGTTTGTGTGTGTGAGCAGGGGGCAGGCAGATGTTGCGCATTACGTACCCGTCTACTGCCTCTCAAATTGTTCCGCAAATGAGGATCCTAATGAGAGGCAGTGTTTGTGGGTCAAGGAACAGCCTAATCATGCTAAGCCAATTGTAACTCTTTCTGTGTGTGTGTGTGTGTGTGTGTGTGTGTGTGTGTGTATGCGAAGCAGTGAGCAGATGAACCGACATTTGTCTGAGTGAACAGGAGTGTCAGTCCTCATATTTCTTCATTTCTATCTCTTACGCGGCTCCAAATGCAGCCTGACACTAACGTGCATTAGCCACATACAATATGGAGTTGTCTTGTCTCAGCAGCAGAACAGATGTCAAGCACACGCGTCTTTGTTCCTGTTCATGATTTGCCTCTTGCCTGCGCTCGGTTCTCCAGGCCAACAGTATGGATTCAAAAGTCATACTTTTATTGTCCATAATCCAAGCAGAACAGTCGCTTTGCCTTTTGACTTTACAAGGGATCACTAAAACATACAAAACATAAAGCAAAAGTCAACAAGGGTGCGCTATCACTGTGTCCATTAAAATAAAAAAAACAACTTCTATAAATAAAATATGGGCTATAAAGAGCAATATAAAGATGGATAGCACATATTTTTTGCTGTAGTTCACGTGGCTGCTGAGCTTTGATGACAAAGGGGATTTAGAGCCTTGTAAAACAGCACTTCTGGGCACAGGGGAAACTTGGCATGGGTCAGTTCAGTATAATATCACAAATCTTTCCCTATATTTTCCAGTAATGTTTCTCGGATGTTTCTATATTTTGACACATACTATGGAAGTTAATATTTTCTATTATTTCTGTTGTGGTTATAGGCTATTTTGAGGTTTTATCATTTCACCATTGACTTTCATATCATCCCATTGCAGTTGTTTTGTTTAATTAAAGTACACTAGAAATACCATGGCTGCTTCAATCTAATTGATGTTATCATTGTTATGATTACTAGAAATACCGCGTGCTCCTTTCTAGTGTCCCTCGATCGCTCCAGTGGCATCGCTGGGTTGACCATGATGACTGTTGAGCTGAACAAAGCAGAGAGAGATCTGCCCCCAAAACCAGACAGGTGGGGTCCTTTGATGGCGACCACAGGTAGATTAGAGCCATCAAACGTCTGTGCCTCCTCTCCCCACAGTGTGGCTGTCACCACTTTGCCAGTGGTGTCCATTAAGTGGAAGGTTCTCTTGGAGACTTCTCTGCTGGTTGTGATACGGGAAACCTCCTCTGCACTCTCTAACACACTCCTCTAACAAACTTGGCGATGACAGCTCAGTTAGCCCAATGTTACTGAAGTGTCTAATAATTAACAATTTGGCATTAAAACGTTTGCTGGCACACTGAAGTGAAAACAATTCATTTACAATGCTCGCCATTTTTAAAAGACCCGGCAATTCATGCGCAAAGAATTGTGGGTACTTTACGTGAGCTCAGGATACACATATGCATTCTTGAAATTTCCTCTCCTTTGTAGAATTCGAAGATTGGAACAGCGGACTCAGATGACGTACGTAGTATCCTTGAAATTCAGCCGTTTCAGGATCCTTTCATTCTACATTAATATGCAAAAAGCAAAATGACTTATTGACTCAGTCACCTCCCTGCAAGGACCCAGGTTCCTGGCCCTTTATGTGTGGAGTTTGCATGTTCTCTGTTTTTTTTGGAATTGAGACTCTAAATTGCCAACAGCTATTAACATAAGTGTCTACCTGCGAGAGACTGTCTTCCTCCTATTCGCCCAGTGCATCCTAGGATAGGCTCCAGACTCCAGCCCCCCGTAATCCTGAAATAGATTAAGTGAATAGATAAAATAAATGAATGAATTATAGCATATTTTCTCCATTCACTGCAGGAGAAGATAGATCTCAAATAGTATGATTTGAATTGATTTGAATGAAGAGATTTGGTCTGATGAAGAGCAGGGTGCTGCTCGACGAAACGTTACCTCAGTGCAGTTGTAGAAAAGGTTCCATAATGGCCCACCATCAGGCCTGTTCTTGGGGCAACTGACACCCACGAACCAAGGCTCCAACGACGTAATGATGATGACACCGCCGTGACATCATCAAGGATGATGTCAGAGTTCACCTGTGAGGTCATCAGCGATGTCAGACGGTCTAGACTGACTGTGATGGCAGACGGGACTTTATGAGGTCACCGATGATGTCATACCTCCCCGGACGTTGTGACATCACCAACGATGTCATACACCAAATGTGGGGGGTTATATAACAAGGTGTTATTCTGTTATGGTATTGTATTCTCGGTCACTGGCTGCCTTACAACCAGCCAGGTCTGCATTCTCTCCATGTATTGTTGGTCCTGTTTCCCTTTCTGTATACGACGTATACTGCTTCTGCCTGATACTCAATAAAGATAGCCTGAAAATACATCTCTGTGGTTCTAACCGATCACTGCCCGTGAGCCCTCAACTACGATCCAGCACACTTCACACTTCACCCAAGGCAAGCACCTAAGCTTCCTTACAGCAGTAAATGTCAACTTTGGAGCCCTGCAGTGTGTGAGCTGTTTTTATTCCTTTTTCATGATTTGAATTATCTCACATATAATTTAATAGCCTGACAATTAAATGCAATGGTCTGATAGAAGTCACACTAAGGTGGTCTGGACTTGGCCTCGACCTCCTTTGCAGTCTTCAGAGTGAAGAGTCTTCACTCAGCCTTGTAGAACTGGTCTTAGTCTTGGCTTAGACTCAAGTAAAGTAATTGTGATGACAGCCCAGCAGGAGAGACGGCCTAATTCAATGAGTCAACTGGCCAATTCAGCAGGGTTGCCAACCAAGGTGGCAGCTGGCCCTTCTGACATGGCAGAGTTGGTGTTGTTACTGGCACTGAATTGGTGTGAAAAAGAAATGACATCAATGAGGGTCTGAAAACTGTATTCCCCTGGTCCATTTGACATTATCAAACTAATATTTGCGCATAGTTCTAACTGTGCTAACGAGTTTAACATGTTTTTAGCAACATTTAAAGCAATCCCACCTCCTTCAGTGTTTAATTCAGTTAAAATAAGATTAAATTATAATAAATCATAATTACTTACTGTGGCTATTAAGTGAATCTTGAATTTCCAAATGAAACAAAAACACCAACAACAAATTGCAAGAAGTTACAACAATACTTGTGTGCCATGTGTCTTTAAATTGCATTGCCGTACATTACCAGGAACTGTCGTGAAATGACGGAAAGACGATGACGCGAGGGGAGAAACGGAAAGCAGGCTAGCAGCAGCGGGCTTGTTTGAAAGGACGACAGCGTCGGAGTAGCTATTGGCAACGGTGTTATTCACTAGAAAGTTTGTTTGCGTTTTGTAGAAAAGGCGAAATACATATTTTTATGTGCGCGACTAAGTATAATAGCGCTGGGATAATGTTATGACGCTGTTCAGGGCGTGGGCTTTTCATGCGGAATGTTGTCAATAGAACAGGCAAACAGGCATGAATGTCTGATAACGTTAGGTGGCTAACGATAGCACTGGTGAGGTGACACTTTTACCCCTTTGCTGTACTAGTGACACGGTGGTGATAGCTGACCTGGGCTGGCAAGCAGCTGTCCCAACAGGTAAGAAACGTCCACTGTCCACAAGACAGTCCAGTCTGCTACTCTGTTTAGCTGGAGCTAATCTCTGTATTCGAACCAGCATAATCTAGCTAGCTAGCTAACGTTACTTATGTCGATATTGCTTTCGAAGAGATAACGTTACAAGCAATAATTACCCCGCGTGTTGAAGACACTGCATGACCATGTGTGGTGTCCTTACCGCTGTGATGCGACGCTCTGACACCTGTTGATAACGTGTCACCAGTAGGCTAACGTTACGTCAATAGCCCTTTATCTTACTGCAAGTCTTCTTCTGTCTTTTATTAAGGGCTCAAAACGAATGCAGTTTGTTGTTTTTCTTGTTTTACAGCCCTACAATGGCATCCAAAGACGACACTCGTATCTTGTTGTTGGAAGATGAAGTGAAGAGTTTATCAGATGAGTTAATGCAATGCCAGGTACGTCTAATGTGTGGATAAGTGTGTTTAATTGAATGGTTGCAGCATTATTCTGTTATCACATGTCAAATGGAAAGAAGAAAGAAAGAAACACACAAGGCAACAGTCACTGCAAAAAAATATGAAGCACTTCCAATATAGTTTTTCTGCCTTAACGTTTTAAGCTGACCAAAATAGTACTGCATAGTTACCATAGGGCAATGTTCTAAAAGAGAATGAGTTCAGTTCAGTTATGTTTATAGTCCCTTAGCACACAAGCATGTCTCAAAGGGCTTACATAGCAACATCACAGTATACTACATACTGTATACAGTATACACAGTACACACACAACATGTTACATACAATATACATACTACACATTTTTACTAATTATTATGATACTACACAAACACACCATATCTTTTAGATTGTGGGAGGAAACCCACGCAAGCACGGGCAGAACATGCAAACCCCACACAGGGGGTTCGAGCCCACAACCTTCTTGCTGTGAGGCGAAAGTACTAACCACTGAGCCACTGTGCCGCCCCATAACAATGACAACTCCACTCTATCAAATTTCTCAAATCTGTACAGTATGGGCGGTGTAGGGATTGAACTCAAAACTAATTTTCATCATGGTTATTTTTAATATTGGATCAAAGATAGATTCACCTATTATTCAGACTAGAAGAAAGAAGGCATTCAGTGGTGAGTTAACTCATATACAATGCATGCTGGGAAATATGCTGATAATAAGCTGGCAATGTGTCATAATAAACCTTCATGTGATCAATCAATCAATCAATCAATGAAAACTTTATTCCAGACTTAAGGTCCATATAAAAAGACATACAACACTAAAAAGAATCCCTACAGACACTAGGGAAAAAAAGCAATATTCAAATAAATAATGCAGTGTTCATAAGAGCGACATATACCAGTGTCTCCACAGAGGTGACTGATATCTGACATCACTACAGCAGGGATTTACCAACAGCTTGATAATGACATTCTGTGAGACATTCAGTCGACGGATACATTTATACATCAGATTCCTCAACAGTGCCTGGAAGGTGTTAACACCTGCCGTGACAAACATATAATTTGCAGCGCTCCATCTAGGTCTCCTGAGCAATATTCTCATGGCATCATTATATGCCACTTGAAGTCTGTGCATGTTTGACCTCCTGTAATCTGACCACAGGTGAGCAGTATAGAGTGGTGATCAGTTTTGTGGATGCTTGGTACGAGGCTCTTTCAATTTATTATTTTAAATGTGCTGTAAGTGATATTTTTTGTTAAAAAGTGTTAAATAGCTCTACATTCTGACAGCCATCACTGATATAGTGTTTAGTCAGTAATGTGAGTCTCCAGTAATGTGAGGCTCTTTCAATTTATTATTTTAAATGTGCTGTAGATATTTTTTGTTAAAAAGTGTTAAATAGCTCTACATTCTGACAGCCATCACTGATATAGAGTGTTTGGTCAGTAATGTGAGTCTCCCTGTCCCTCCGCTCTGCAGTAAATAACAGAAAATAAGTTTGTGGAATCCTCTCTCCTGATTGGATAAAAGTGGGATGGGATCCCAGATCAGAGATGCAGAGCGGAGGGCCCATGTTACTGACTAAACACTGCTGTCGGAAAGTAGATCTCTTTTATTTTATTTTATTTTATTTTATTGTAATACAACTTACAGCACCTTTAACTCACAAGATATGAACTCATGAGGCATGGCTATAATTTCTGAAGCACATAACTATTGCAACTGTAAGTTGAAATTGACAAATACATATATATACAATGATGAATTAATTGAGTTAATGATGAAAGATTATGTTATTTCACTAATTACACTGTTTTCATTGCTGCAAAAGCACACTTTTTAAGAACATTGCCAGTATAATGAGAGTAAACAGCATGCTGCAAATCCCTCTATTTCCATGGTATGCTGTAATAATTTGAGTCCCTTATTTCTATTCTCACACACACACACACACACACACACACACACACACACACACACACACACACACACACACACACACACACACACACACACACACACACACACACACACACACACACACACACAGAGACATGAGCATGCTTGAAATATCACCTTTCTTCCTTGTTCCCTGATTCAGTGATTGAGAGATGGTGTCCTTGCATGCTCACCACCAGGTGGTGCCTAACAACATGAGTCGACTCACCTGAATCCAGCATCTCTCACTTTGCATATGTACACTACCTTACTATGCAGGTAAACTGCAGTGGTGTCCACATAAGTGTCCAGCAGAGGATGTGTTACAATCATGTTTTTATTATGCTATAAACAACACCATAAGACACAGAGCAGGGACGTGTGTTGTGTATTGTGTCACTGTTTGGATAACTGCATTTTTAAACCTATTGCCCTACTTCTCTTTCATGCAGAGTATAGTTGTATCTGGAAGTTAATTATTTTCAGTTTTGACAATTTGATTGTGTAATGTGCAGAGCAGCAGGCCATTCTCACAGACTTGCAGGGACTGGCTCATAGTGGTGCAAAGCTGTGTGTGCAACCGTGCACCTACATTATGTAACTCAGCAAACAATCAAACTTATCAAATCTCCCACAGAGATTAGCCGTCATTGCTCCCAATTCACTATCATTGGTTATGAGTAATTGAAAGCTAAAATGAAGTCAAAAGTCAAACAAATTCCTTTGCAAGTTAGGGGGGGGGGGGGACAAAAATGTTCAAATCAGCTATATATGACGTGTCATCTGGGCTTATGTAGGGATGTCATAGTATGCTTTCATGTCATTTGAGCCCTTAAAGTCCACATCAAAGTTGTATCTCTACTGTAGTGTATGTGTGACACTGTGAGAGATGCTCTGTGACTCAGAACATGTTAACAACTCACAGTTCTGTTCAGTCTTCTATTTCCTTTTGTATTATGTTTTATCCACTTTGTGCACACAATACTGACATATTCTGACAGTTATTATAACCTAATTACATTATATAGAATACAGATGAGATACTATTTGGGGGGTCAGAGTAGTGCTTGTGCGCCCCTTTTAGAGACACAAATATTTCTCGTCCCTACCACAATAAGAGTTGCCCATTTCTCTACCACTGTAGCCAAAATATTTGGAACTATGAGCAAACACAACCATGATATTACGCCTTAATTATTTATAATAATCTAGCCATTGTGAAATCTGTATCACTTTGTTGATACGGATGCAGATTATTTTGACATAACACTTCATCCAGGTTCAGATGTTACTGCCAGGTGTGCACATTATACTACGACTTCAGTACTGATAATTCATTCAGTCCAGATAATGCTGCTTCACATTATAAGACATCTACTCTGTTGAGCTGACATGGAGACCATCCTTGGTGGTCTGGTCTAGTCTCGAGCAGGGCATCAGCGATTCTGCCTAAATAGGGACCTTTAGTCGTGCACTGTACCATTTAAATAGTGGCATTTGAATACCATTCATGTCTTAAGTCTCTGGCACCACGTAGTTCAGGACTGCCATTAACTACAAAGACCCTCATCTGTTGGCCAGCAAATGTTCCTACTAGACCACACTCATTTGATTTAATGTGTGGCTGAATTCCAAGGGCTGGCTTTGGTATGTTTTAGCCCCGTGGTGTTTCAGTGTCTGCAATCACAATTAATAATTCAGCGAAAATCAAACACGGATTCATCGCATCTTTAACTACACACACGGCAGAGGAGAGCCCTTGATGAGGGTCCGGGCTGAACAGCAGCCAAAGGCCAAGCGGACAGAGACCACCTATTTGAAGTCAACCAAGCTGCTTAATTTTGTCGTTAGCTGCATTGCAGGGCTAATTTGGTGAGATCTCTATCGCCCAACCACCGCCTGCGCCACACACACACACACACACACACACACACACACACACACACACACACACACACACACACACACACACACACACACACACACACACACACACACACACACACACACAGGGATCCACCAGTCCTTCCACTTTATATGTTCAGCCCATGGTCTTATCAAGGTCTGCCTCTGCCATTTAGTAAATAATTGATTAGACACTTTTGAATAGGGGGTTAAAATTCATGTACTAATTGGAGACCAGTAGATTCCAATGGGAGGGACGACTTTTATCTTATGATGATGTGAACATAATTTATCAGATAATTTTATATCAAGTCGATTTGGTATAATTCTGTCTTTTAATGTCAGAAGATGTAGTTTTTTTAGATGTCCCTCATTAAATGTAATGTAGCTTAAAAATGTTTGAAAAAGCAGCGAGACAATTTGAATTGGAAATGTGTCAGGGGCTGCTTGAAGATGACTCTCTCTGTCATCAGTTTGGAGGTTCTTCGGGGCTAGTTACTTTGGAGCTGCGGTGAAAAACATACGCGCAGAGAGCAATTTATTAATCGAGAAAATGCAAGCTCGTCTGCTGTGTTTTGATTTGGATCCCAGCTCTCCCCGGTCATAAATAGTGCATAATGACAAGTGTCAATGCTGGCTCCCCTTGAGTCGAAGGTCACATCTCAGCGATGGAGCTCCCTGCTAAGACAGCCTCATGATTAGAGAAAGCGGGCCAGATCAAAAACTATTTGGTACAAGATGTTTAAATGATTGATTGGCTCTCCCCTTCTCTCGTATGCTAATGTCATTGAGCATCCTATTGAATTTGTTGTTTTTCATTAAGAGAAGCTGAGAGGCCAATGTTGCTGAATCTTTCACTGAATACTGAGATCAATCTCCTTCATGCAAGAGACACATTTAGGAGAAAAAAAAACATCATCTCATATAATAATTATAATTGTTGATTTGCTGAATTCCTGTATGAAATCTTTCATTTCACAGGCGGACAAGGAGTTTGTGTGGTCCCTATGGAAACGCCTGCAAGTGGCCAATCCAGACTTGACCCAAGCTGTCAGTTTGGTGGTGGAGCGGTAGGTGGATTCACCTTTCAAATTGCTACCTCGGAAGCTCAACAGCTGAAAATTCCTTTATCTCACAAGTGGAGAGAAATATGTGTGAAAGTCGTTCAAGGGCTGTTTGAGGCACCTTGGCCATTCTGCTGGGGTTACGATGGAATCTGGTGCAGATGCTGATTTAAGCCTCCTTATCCCCGGTCTAGCAGTTCAACCATGGAAACCCTTTTAATGAAAACAGTCTTCCTCTGGCTCTCCTGTTCTGGACACTCAAAACACTCCTGCCAAATGCGTGTCTTTATCGGATCAATTGTGAGATTGAATATGACCTTTTTTTTGCAGGGTGGCTAAGCTACACCAAATACAGTGGCATGGGAACTTTGTTGAAAGAACAGCGGTTCAGGTTTTTACTGATAATGCACAATAGCACATTTAAATAGATTCCTCCTCGATGGAGAAAAGTTATTTGTCTTGTCTTTGTCAAATTGTCTTTGATGCTGAGATGAAGGTATTACAGTGTGAACACTGGTTGCTCTGTAATAAGGCCTCTTACATGCAACTACCATTTTAATGGACGAAAAACTCTATGAAACATTTAAGGGTGTTTGTTGATTTTTTTAATAGGGGCCTATCATTAAAAAATACATTAGAAATAAATGTTTCCTTATCATCATGTGTATCATGATTCCCTCAGAAATATTTTTCTTTGTGGTTCTTTAGATATTTGGTGATGTTTTGTTGTTTGTTTCAAAGTAATCCTTTCTACTAATATAAAACAACTAATTAACTTGTGTTCTAATCACATCTTCTGAAAGACAAATTCATTAGCTCTCAATAATGCTTAAACTAATTGACACTACACAAGATACTTGTGGAATATGTGAGATACATGTTCACAATTATACTTGTATGTTAGAAATTTGCTTCTTCTTCTTTCTGGGATGTGGCCCTTTGAACATACCATACAGTACTATGCTTCTGAAAATGCTCTTTATCAAATGGAAATGGTCCTTATGAAGTAGGCTATACCCTTAATACTTGCTGTGTAACATACCAAATGCCTTTTGAGGACTGTCGGTTGTTAGAAGTCCCTTAATCAGGATGAAACACAGTGAAGCGGAATAGAGATAGTTCCTTCAGTACCTGTCTCTCTCAGGCCTTTTCCATACCCTCTTCACTTCCTTTATAGTCCCCATTGGAGACCCATCAAAGTGTGTTGGTCCCCTGAGACAGTTGGGGGAACATGCACCCAGAGAGTGTGTGTGTGTGTATCGTATCACCTGGTGCGCAGGGGGATATTGACATGGTAATTGCGTCGACTCCAGTCAAGCGCCGGTGCCCGCTGGGAATCGCCATTCGCCTCCCCCTCCTCAGTGGATCTTGTATAGTGATTGGTTGGTTGCTCAGGACATGGTGAACACGGCGCGATATACAAGGAGATGTAGCTATGCCAGCTCCTCCCGGGACACCAGATGCTTATTTCAACGTCTACCAGGGGAGAGGGCCGATCACAAGAGGCAGAGAGAGGAGAGAAAGAAGGGAGGGGTAGAAGGAGCCAGTGATGATGGGTGGCCCCTGGTGGTCTAAAGCAGTTGAAACAAACAGGTCCCCAACTGCTGCTCTTTTTCTCTTCTCTCCCTAAATGTTCATCATGATGAAAGAGGCGGTAGCGGGCTAGAAAGAAAGGTGGGCCTCCAATAGGGAAAGAGGCAGGTGTTTTTTTTGTGTGTGCAAAAAGGTATTTTTGCACATTCGATTTAAGGTCTGGTGCTGCAGCAGGGTTAGCCGCTAAGCCATCAGTGTTTTCATAGTTTTTTCATTCAAATTGACAATAGTTGGTAATGTATAGTTTTTATTAGGCAGACATTTGGGGGGAATATGTAAAGCTATCTAATTTTTGTCTATTTTATTAATACTCTCAGATTGTCCAGTTAGCCATCAGAATGAGAGTTACCGGTACTTCTATTTGCCAAGTACAGCACGTGCACAAGGAATTAAAAATTGCTAATTGGCACTGCCACTGACTGATTACAAGACAATTACACATTACAATATTCACACACTAGCGAGAGAAAAGATAACAGGACTTCACATGTAGTACACACAAGGCATACTGTATGATGTTACAAATACGGTATGCAATAATAAAAGTTATATATTTCCCCTTTTCTGTCTGTCTATTTGTCTCGGTTAGGTTACGCTGAGTGCATTGCCCTGTTTGCCTCTGAGTGACTCCATTTTGGATGACTGTAGACTCACATGCCTGCTCTTTTTGTCTGCAATTTCTTTTCTCTAGTGAGAAGCACAAAGCTGAGACTAAGGACAGGAAAGTGTTGGAGATCCTCCAGACCAAAGACTACAGGATCCAGGAGTTGGAACAGGTACTGTACAGTGTGATTTGGTGTGACGGGCGTTCTGCCTTCAGACTGCTGAAGGTCTGTTGGATCTAGACGCATTCATGGAGAAAAGACATTCAAAATTCACTTGAGAAATGCCGCTAGTTGAATGCATTAGGACAAAACGCACACAATATTCCTGGCAGATTTCCTATAACAAGTTGTTGCACAAACTTTTAGAAGATCAAGGAAGGAAAATCCAAATCTATTTGTAAACTGAAACGGCTCCTTAGAAAACACAGTCCTGCGCTCACTATTCCTGAATAAACTGACCATATACCGAAGAGAACCTGTTCGCTCGTGAACTTTTATAAAACCTTACTTGGTCTGACTCCTCTCTATTTGAGAAACCTGCTACAAACGTCATCCTCCACCCATGATGCAAATTCTACCTGTCACATTTGCTCAAAAAGTTTCAAAGGTCAAGTTGTCACGGGGCCAGTTGTCTTTGAACTTCACTGCATTGACTGAATGGAATGTGCCATCAAGGACCCTTTAACCGTTTCATTGCTGTATCTCAATCTCTCTTTTTTTAATGCTTCCATTTCTGGCCTCTCCACTACCTTTTCTGAAAATGTTTTAATATGACACCTTTGTTTGCTCTGCTGCTTAATAATGTGTATCTTCATACTAAACTGTGTTTTTAGGGTTTGTCTGCTGAGTCCTGCCTCACTCAACATCTTGCTGTCTCGACCTCCATGTTTTTTTAACCTTTGTTTTAGCAGGAAATGGTTATTTTGTTATTTTCCAGCCTTGCTTCAAGTTCCTAGTCACACAGTTGCACACATGTACACCTGGGAGCTGCTCAGTACAACCCCACTGTACTGTTGGCCACTGATCAGCTCCATTAGAGCAGGCGGGGTTAGAGAGGCCTTGCTCAAGGACACCTTGATGATACTGTAGGTGCAGAAGGACATTTTCCATTCACTTTTCCCAGCCAATCTGGACCTGAACCCGTGACCTTCCAGTCATAGGCCCGCTTATCTAACAATTGGCTTCTTTGATATCTTTCTTGTTGTATATCTGTCTATGAAATGATTTAATTTGTTTTAGGGTTTCCTGAAAAGATTGTTTGCCTTTTTCTAGGGTGTCAAAATAAATTATAATTTATTCTTAGTTTGCGTGCTTGATATGTCAAATAAACCATTAAAAATAAATTAATTGGAATATTAGCAAAGTAAATCTGCTAATTTACTTTGCAAAGTGAATCTTTGTGTATTTTCAGCCGGACCTCTCTCTCTCATACCTGCCTTGACTGATGTTTGTCAGTGGTATGATGGCTAACGATAATGACATCACTAATGCAATTTAGTCCAAATCATCGTCCCTTCACTGAAGCATCTGTCAGTCTCCTTCATTAACGTCCTTTTCATCTAGCATCCTGTTCATTCCTAATGAGACTTGCTTTAATGGAGTCATCAGCTTGCCAGCAGCACTTCACACCACCTTCCTTAGCCATCTGAAAGCTGCTGCTGTAGATATAGTAGTCATGGATAGCTGACAGGAGCAGAAGATGTGTGGTTACACGATACAAGCAAAGCTAGGCCACAAAGTGATTCAATAAATCGTCCTTTTATTGACGACTTGAAGAGTGCCTGATTGATTAATTCATTATTTATACTCGTAAAAATGAGGTGTGAAGTTTGTTTTTTGTTTTTCTTTTCTGTTATATCAAGCTGAGTTTCAATTTAAATGTGTATTGACACACTGTATTGACTACTGTAATAACTATTCCATCAGATCTCCCATTTTTATACTCTTTTTATATCCTTCTGCTTCTCCTTCATGATTTGTTTTCTTTAATATGTTGATACTTAAACAGGGTTCTCACAGCCATGAAAAACCTGAAAAAGTCATGGCATTTGAAAATGTGTTTTCCAGGCCTGGTTAATGTTTTGGTAAACTAAAAAATATTAAGATTCTAAGTAATGAGTTTATCATTTCTTGATATATGAATAAAAACACATTTGAATGAAAATTACAGGAGTCATTTGAAAGAATGGGACAACAATTTGTTTTGCACCATTTCAAATTCTCTTCCCGCCACTCAAAGGTTTAAGTAAACATCTTGTTAGCTAACCAAGCTTCTGTGGGATTAATTGACCAAGGCCAATTGCTAATGTTCTAACATTATCAATGTTATGTCAGTGTTTTCATATAATTAAAAACATTGCCTTGTAAAGCAAAATGTGGTAGATTTTTGTGATTGCAGTTGTGCAAATGAAATCGATTAGGCACGGCAAAAACTGCAGAAGGCAATTTTGTTATTTTAGTTTTAGTTTTTCAATTTAAAAGTATTGCATTTAAAGGAGCGTGTCATTCTTAAAAACACATTTTCAATGTCATGGCATTTGTAAAAGTTGCTTTATACATTACACAGCAGTAGTACAATCATAAAATTTTGTCATGAAAAGTTTGGGAATTTAATGGTAAAATAAGGGTGGCAATTCTATAAAAGTTCCAGCCTATTTGAGAAGCTCGTTAATAGTCCTGGATTCTATGCTGTGTCATCCAGCCCACTGACGGTCATCTCATCCACTGTCTTGAGCCTTACGTACCCAAATGGTGATTAATTGGTTTTTCCTCCAGATGTGATGGTCCACTGAGTCCACAGGATCGTACACTCCTCTTAATGTCTCAACTCTCCAACTTTGACAATCTTTTTTTCTTCTCCTCTCCTCTCCCCACCCCCACCTCCTCCTCTCTATACAGTACTTTCCCTCTCCACTCCCTTCCATTTTTGTAACATAATTAGCTTTCATTTTTGAACTGCACTGGGAATTTTCAAATGCTAATCTCTCTGTCCTAGACCTCTTCACTTGGCGGAACCCCCCTTTTTTTCCTCTCCAACCAATTGAGCACTACTGGGGTTCAAATTGTTCTTGCCTACCTCATTATCAACGTTTGAATTTATTTTCTGCTCGCCAGTATAAATCTCTATTAAAGCCCCTCCATTCTTTGCGTGGTGAACCAGGAGTAGCGAGGAGCTAAATCCACTATCTGGATAGATCTGAGCGATTCCCCCAACATGGCAATTAATTGCATCCCAGAGCACAGTGTTATTTGAGAGCAGGGTGTGCCCACAGAAGGCTGTGGATTACCAGCCAATGCCAGACCCCAGCTGATGCAGTGTTAAAAGGCCAGCCTCCTCCTGCGAAGGCCAAAAAGCCTTGCCCCCCCCTCAAAAAAATAAAATAAAAATTAAATGAACATGGACCAAAGGAATAAAAGGGGGGGGGGGGTCATTAATAGTACCATTCTCACTGACCTCTGGTTTGTTGAACCATGAAGATCATCATATTTATCATCATGGAGTCTCATGATGTTTTATATTGATCAATTAATACAGCTCTAACTGCATGAGCGTGTGTGGTAGCTCTCTGTTGAGGCTGAATTGTCTCTTGTAATATTGTAGGTGTAATAAGCCCAGCTCATAGACCATGTTAATGCATTGAACTCTTAATGCAAACAGATAGAGAATTGGTCAGGGAAACAAATCTCTCTCTCTCTCAAGTTATTTATGTTTTTTCCCCTTCCAGTCAGATTTGAATCCTCCGTAAACTTGTGTTTCGATTTGGCTTGGACCCCAATCAGGACACAATAAAAACAAAAAAATATATTTTTCCAGCATAATTGTAGTCATAGTGTAACCTGTGGCCAAGAAGGATTTGGATCCATACAGTTATCTATAAGCAATATTAATCAAACAATTTTATTCACTTGAAACAAGCCCAGCTGTGTCTGAGAGGTGTCTTTTCTCAGATTTGTTTTCTCTTACCCCAAACAAGCTTTTGGAAAAATTTGGTTGCCGTTGAATATATAATATCCAAATCCCACCATGCAGCGTGTTCCTTGAACGGCATTATGGATCTCTGTGTCTTTTTCCTGTCTCTTTACCTCCTTTTATGTCTCCTCCTCTCTTTTTATATCTCTCCGTCTCTCTCCCCCTCTCTTTCTCTCACTGTCTGCCGCAGAAAGCGGCAGGGCAGCAGCAGGAGATGAAGCACCTGGTCCAGAGGAAGATGGCAGTGCACGAGGAGGAGAGGGCCTCAATGAAGAAGGAGCTGACAGCTCTGCATGAGAAGCTGGCCAATCAGAGTCAGGAGCTTGAGGTTGGTGGAACAGATTTCCTGTGGCAGTCGGGCCCACGCACTCTACAAGTCTCTCTTCTGTGTGACACCAAACAGGACAAGTCCCCCGTGGCTATAGCCGCGGGCCTTCCAACCTCTTAGGGGGGAAAGACAGTTTCTCAGCTCTCTTGCACACTGTCTCTCTTGCTCTCTCCCCCCTCTCTTTGTATCTTTTTTCTCTTTTCCTCCTCTCTCTGACAGGAGACAATACTTAGCTGCCAGAAAGTGTGTGTGTGTCTGTGTGTGTGTGTATGTGTATGAGAAAGAGCGGGAGGGAGGAGAGGGAGAAAAGCAGGTTGATAACTTGCGGAGGATAAATACTTAATGACGCTTCAGCGGGGGAAAGTGAAAGTGTGCAAGTGATGATGTGGCTTCTCCCTAATTACGCTTAGATGAGACCCCGGCTATGATTAATAGATAAAGGAGCGGTCCCGTTATGCAGCCTTGGCGGGGTCTCATGGCGAGAAGTGGTGGGGGGACAGCATCAAAGGAGACCCGGGTTGAGTCTAATGGGTGTTGTAGCCAGTGCCATTCTCATTAGGAGAATGGCACTGTCATTAACGCCGACAGCCGTGGCTCCCGTACCTGCATGAGCACGGCCCGGCCCGGCTCAGCCCGGCCCACATCTGGCCCACGCATGCGGCACAGGTGACCTTCAGCCCAATCAGCAGCACATGCAGGGGGCTCCCCGCAGCAGGGCAGGCCCCGCCCCGCCGTATACGTGTTCACTGCAGCCTCAACCCCAGCTCCTTTTGTTCCTCCCCGTCTTTCCATCTTTCTTTGTAGTCTTCTCTGTTTGAGTCATTCCTTCCTCTGTCTCTCTCTCTCTCCATTTCTCTCCCTCCATCGCCGATGTTTATGTGACCCCCCGTGACCCCCACTCCCTTACACACACACACACACACCCACCCACACACACACACACACACCCCCACACACACACACACACTCACTCTCTCTCTCTCTCTCTCTCTCTCCTCGTATTCAGGAAATGAAAACAGAGGGTAGGAGGAGAGAGGAGGAGCAACAGCAGGTGGTGCAGGCTCTAGAGGAGGAGAAGAAGGGATTAACTTCCTGCTGCACCGCCCTGCGAGCCGACCTGCAGGAGGAGAGGAGGCAGGGCACCAGCCAACGAGACCAGAGGGACACTGCCCAGGCCAAAGTCAAGGTACCAACACAGGGAGTGATGCATACACACACACACACACACACACACACACACACACACACACACACACACACACACACACACACACACACACACACACACACACACACACACACACACACACACACACACACACACACACACACACACACACACACAGGAATGGTTCCATCCTCCAGTGTCTCCCTTTCTTCTGCACACCTTGAACCTTCCAGTGCTTCTTACCCTTCCGTCCTCAGCATGCACATGTAAAGTGATTCCTGTAGCAACGCGCACATTTTAAATATGTATAGTCTCTGTTCAGAGGATGGGGAGAATTATTATGTTTTAACATGCGGGAACCTCGGGGGGCGGGGGGGGGACACACGAATTGATCTCATCTTCAAGAAGCATGTGAGTGCGTGGTTGTGTGTGATTTCAGTCATTCACTCTCCCCTTACACATGCAGGTCATTAGAATCCATCCATGGCTCTCCCCCATGTCATCATTATATGGAACACCTCATGCTCATCTCTCTGGTCATCGCTAATAGAAACGATAAGACAATGACGGCAGTGCTGCTGCTATTCAAACATTCGACCCAATCGGATCACAATCGCAGTCCTTGGAGAACTTTACTCGTCAACCAGCTCCCTGTTGCCGTTTCCTTACAGAAGACAACTGTCCATCAACACTAGAGTTTCAGGAGAACTACAGGATAGCCCCCCCGCCCTTCCCTGTAAGCTAACATCATGACATCTGCCCCCCGTCCTGCGTCTCTCAAATGGAGTCAGACAGAAAGCCTTGAATAAGTCAGGGCTACCAAGTCATTACAGCAGGTCGGGATGGGCCCCAGCAACTAGTCTATGCACATCAATCACAGTGTAAGACACTCCACCTGCTCCTCATCTGTTATCATACCATTGATGTGAACGATGGAGGTGGAGAATATGGGCTGTGCAATGAATGGATACATCATGCCAATTTGTTTGACACAGCAAAAAATTGTCAGAAAATGTAACATTTAAAACTCTCCCAGTGCATATAAATTAGATGGACCCTTGTATATAGATAAGGCACACGTACTATATAGTTGTTATTTCTTTAAGCTGCACATTTTACACTTTCCATCTGTCTAAGTGACAGTTTTAAATCTACTTATCATGCATAGATATCAAACAAACTTGATTGCTTGTTTGTACGTGCTCACTTGTGTCGTGGCATCTTTTCATGTCTTGCCCTCTTTTGAAAATGTTGATGGCTAATTAATTTACAGAAACTATTTTTAATGAGTTAACTGGCCGTGTTCGGGTGACCCGTGTTTTGATGTCAGGCTGTATTAGTTGTTTGCTTCTCATTATGGGAAGGTTTTCACTCACAACTAGGGTTGTTCGGTGTCCAAAATTACAGGTTGTCATGTCGCCCAATCAAACATCTCAGATGGCAGCAGAGGATTTTTGGCGGGTGGAGGGGCTGTCCGCAAAACATTTTTCACCCCAAAAACACAGGCTTAAAGATTAACTACCGGTAGTTATCTAGCTATTAGTAGTCTCCACTTCCACCATGTGAACATTTGGGTCACTCAGTTTGGGGTCACGGATCTGTTTGTTGTTCTGGTTTTATGAATCTTGTTGTTGTTGTTTTGTTGTTGTTGGGGGGAGGGGGGATTTTCACCTTTATTTGACAGTTCCAGGATTTCACCCCCAAAGGCCTGGTATATTTGTGTTGAGGATAACCCTGACTATACACTAACCTAAAAGTCAAATGTACACACAACTAGGGCTGCACGATTACCGTAAATTCCGGACTATAAGCCGCACCTTTTTTCCCGTTTTTTGGCCTTTTTTGGCCCCTGCGGCTTATATAACGGTGCGGCTTATCTATGGATTTTTTCAAAAAAAAAAAAATCTCTCTTTTTTTAGCACTCTTTCTAACTATAAATCCTATATAACTATAATAAGTTTTAATTTCCTCTCTTGCCCTCTTTTCACCACACTGTATGACACTGTATGACACTGTGTGCACTGTAAAAAACAACACAGGTGGTGTTGTGTTATGTTGTTTTGTTGAAATGTTAATAAATGGGAGCTTCCTCAAACAGCCATCTCTTTCCCAACAATCCCCTCTGTGCATGAACCCTTACATATGGTAATTAAACATTAAAACACAAAAAAAAAAAAAAATACCATTAAAACACCCGCGGCTTATAGTCCGGTGCGGCTTATATAAGAAAAAAATAGTCAACTTTGCAGGTGCGGCTTATACACCGGTGCGGCTTATAGTCCGGAATTTACGGTAATCGTATTTTCATCGTCATCGCGATATGAAAATGCGCGATGAACACATCGCAAAAGTCACGTTATCGCAATTTTATTTTATTTTTTATTTTTTTTTATTTTTTTACAGTGCACCTGAACGCAACATGCAAGATACCGGCTGAATAAGTGTCCAAATGTTCATGTCATTCTGGCCAATACTCCACTTCTGTTATAACATTTCAGTCTGGAATATGGAATATCTTTCAATAATCGTTATGACTAAAAGGCTAAAAGTAATCTCATGTGTAAGAAATGACTGTTCTACATTGAAGTAAAAATGTAAATAATTAACTTGTTGGTTTTGGATTTTTTTAGCTTCAAGAGTGCATTTTTGTTCGTATGACCCTCAACACAGGCTTTGAGAATCCCGTGCCACTTACTGATATGTATGCTTAAATTAACACACTCATATTGCAAAATGAATTTAGGCCCTCACTGTAATACTTCAGAAGTTGAATTTGAAGTTCAGCATTAATACATTTGCCATTTTTTGTCTTAGTTTGTGTGTTATTGCAATATAAAACTACATAATTGAGAATCGATTCTAGATTCTGGAATCGAGAATCGTTGGAATCGAGAATCGTTGGAATCGAGAATCGATTCTGGAATCGGATCGTGACCCCAGGAATCGGAATCGGATCGGATCGTGGCTTAGCCGGATCGGAGCACCCCTACCCATTAATATTTTTTGTTTATAGCATTTTTTTATTCATCGCAGGTCATATCGTCATCGCAATATTGAACAGTGTTATCGCACATCGCAGCTTTTCCTCATATCGTGCAGCCCTAAGCATGATCACTGTCGTGCACTCCGTAGTCACCCCCCAAAGGCCCATTCTGCGGCAGGAAAAACCCTGAGTTCAAAGTAGAGAAAAACAGGAACGTTTTGGAGAGGGGGGGGGGAATGACGTGTGTTAAATGATTACTTTTTATGCGCCTTAGCCCACTTGTCCATGAATGCTGTTGTACTGTAGTTTGTATTAGTTTGATACAGTGCACTCAAATTGACAGGGTACTTAGTGCGTTAAGACATTTTTTGCAGTGCAATGCAATGAAACTCTTTCTGCCCTGTTTGACTGTGTATTCTCTGTGCCTTCAGGTGAAACAAATGCATTGTGAAAAGCCCCTTTAAATGGTCAATAGCTTGTTGATTCTTCTGAAAGTGCTGTTAAACTCTGCTGTGCCAGGAGGTGGAGGCGGAGCTGAACACTGCCTGGCAGGAGGTGGGCAGCCTGCAGAGCCAGAGTAGCAGCCTGGCAGGCCAGCTTTCTGCCAAGGGGAAGGAGGTAGCAGCAAAGGAGGGGCACCTCAACCAACTTCGGTAAGCCCTACCTACTAGGGGTGTGAATCTTTGGGTATCTCACAATTCGATCCCGATTCCTGGGGTCACATCTCGATTCAAAATCAATTTTCAATTCAAAACGATCGCCGATTCAAAATCCATTCTCGATTCAGTACATAGTGGGATTTCAGGATCTACTCCAGTCCGCTGTGTGCTAGGAAAGCGTTGTAGCAAATGATCTGAAATGTATTTGAAAAAGTTGTATCAACTGACTGCAATAATGTAAACACAGTACTCACAAAGGCAAACCTAAGACAAAAGGTAACATTTATGCTAAACTTGCACAAATAAAAATGTCTTGGTATTTCTCAGTTCAGAAAAATAAGTTAAAGAAATACAAAAAGAAGAAGAAGAAGAATCGATTCTTGGGAGTTCGATTCAGAATCGTGGAGGATAAGAATCGCGATTCTTACATTAATCGATTATTTCTGGACACCCCAACCACCTACTGACGCAGGGAGTCCTCATTGTGACTGCTTGCATGTGACCAGCACCACTTGATGATATTTTAGCGTGACCTTGTTGAGTTAACAGAAGTATTTTGTCTCTGTTGTGCGTGAGCATGTTGTCATGCAGGTGAGTGCGTGACGCAGTTAGTATATCTTAACAGAAGTATGGTGTCTCTTGTGCGTGAGCATGTTGTCATGCAGGTGAGTGCGTGACGCAGTTAGTATATCTTAACAGAAGTATGGTGTCTCTTGTGCGTGAGCATGTTGTCATGCAGGTGAGTGCGTGACACAGTTAGTATATCTTAACAGAAGTATGGTGTCTCTTGTGCGTGAGCATGTTGTCATGCAGGTGAGTGCGTGACACAGTTAGTATATCTTAACAGAAGTATGGTGTCTCTTGTGCGTGAGCATGTTGTCATGCAGGTGAGTGCGTGACACAGTTAGTATATCTTAACAGAAGTATGGTGTCTCTGTTGTGCGTGAGCATGTTGTCATGCAGGTGAGTGCGTGACACAGTTAGTATATCTTAACAGAAGTATGGTGTCTCTGTTGTGTGTGAGCGTGTTGTCATGCAGGTGAGTGCATGACGTAGTTAGTATATCCTAACAGAAGTATGGTGTCTCTTGTGCGTGAGCATGTTGTGATGCAGGTGAGTGCGTGACGCAGTTAGTATATCTTAACAGAAGTATGGTGTCTCTGTTGTGCGTGAGCATGTTGTGATGCAGGTGAGTGCGTGACGCAGTTAGTATATCTTAACAGAAGTATGGTGTCTCTGTTGTGCGTGAGCGTGTTGTCATGCAGGTGAGTGCATGACGCAGTTAGTATATCTTAACAGAAGTATGGTGTCTCTGTTGTGCGTGAGCATGTTCTCATGCAGGTGAGTGCGTGACGCAGTTAGTATATCTTAACAGAAGTATGATGTCTCTGTTGTGCATGAGCGTGTTGTCATGCAGGTGAGTGCGTGACGCAGTTAGTATATCTTAACAGAAGTATGGTGTCTCTGTTGTGCGTGAGCATGTTCTCATGCAGGTGAGTGCGTGACGCAGTTAGTATATCTTAACAGAAGTATGGTGTCTCTGTTGTGCGTGAGCGTGTTGTCATGCAGGTGAGTGTGTGAAGCAGTTAGCATCTCGCGCTCTCCGCTGTGAGCCTCGGAGGCGACACACACGTTTCTTCCTCTCTGGCTCGGCTAAAGCCACTTGATAAGCCCTGCATAGCGGATGTGCTTTAAGAGAGGGAGGAAGGGAAAACGGTGCCGGCTTTGGCTAAGCTTTAGTCGATATGATAAAAACTGTGAGAACCTTAGCAGCCTTAGTGGTAATCTCAACCTTTTTTAACTACTTTTCTATTTGAACGCCAGAGGCACTCTGACATGTCAGTCACATCAGGGCTACAGAGCATTCTCTGGGTTTTAGCTACGGGATTAAAGATGTCCTTGTAAGTTAGAAGGAGCACTCTGTGGTAATTCCATGGGACATGAAACAAAGTTTAGAAATAAACTTTGATGCTGGCATTTTGAGTTTGAGGGGAATTTTTTGGTATTGTTGATTAAAGAGAGAGTTCATGGTACAAACAGTTCTTGAGTCGCTATGATAATATTGTGATTGTATATATGTATGTATGTATGTATATATATATATATATATATATATATATATATATATATATATATATATATATATATATATATATATATAATTTTTATTATTCCGCTTTTTTCTTTTTCCAATAAAAAGCCTGAAAATAATCTTTCGGGCAATAATGTGCAAATCAATTATAAAATCTAGAATTAAAAAATGCAATTAATCAATTACTTTATGAAATTCAAGGTCTCTCAGGCTTTCATGCAACCTGTCCATTTTAACGATGATTTCCTTAACACCATTATAGAATCCTTATATATTACATATATTTTAAATTATATGTCAGGGATAATCCCCTGCGAACTTTAATGGACACCCTGCAGCCAATCCGAATTGAGTATTCACCCAGATCATGGTATAAACATCTTGATACTTGATTTCAGTGTAACTAGGGGGGGAACGATGGCAATACTACTCTATGCTGTATTGATATTTTTTTCCCCTTTAACATTAGTTTATGTAACATTTATTAATAGACCATATCATGCAGCCCATGTGTGTGTGTGTGTGTGTGTGTGTGTGTCTGTGTGTGTCTGTGTGTGTGTGTGTGTCCAGTCGTGAGGTGGCAGAGGTGCAGACGCTGTACAGACAGAGTACGGAGCATGCGGCAGAGCAGAGCAACCTGATCAAGCAGCTGGAAGGGCTCAACCTGGACACACAGAGGGTCCTGAGGAACCAGGAGGAGGCACACACTGCTGACACCACCTCCTACCAGAGGGTACGCACACACACACACACACACACACGCCAAACCTCTAACTCATCATTATCATAACCACTTTGTTGCACTCCACTCAGACCTCATCCACTGTGTGTAATTTATTTCCAAGCGAGCTCTACCCTACAATTATTTTACCATTGCCAGAATGGAAGGACCCTTCTCACCATATCCCCTTACTGTGAAAGGAGAATGGTCTCTTCTTCTTGTCTACTTTATCTCTCCTTTTACCCTTTCCTCCATATTCAGATGATCTTAGCATATGTCTTTCTTGTCTATGGAAATAAGAGAACAGCCCCATGTCAAGGCTCAAGTCTCCACGCCACCTATTTAAATGAGTGATTTTGTCTCTTGTCTTCCCTTTTTTTAACTTCCTTTCTCTGGACCCCTCCACCCCCCACCCCCCCTCTTCTTCCTACCTTGTCATCTTGTGTTGGTTGACAGCTGTACAAGGAGTTGAGTCAGTGCTACCAGGCCCTGGTGTGTGGTGAGGCTCAGCTCCGTCAGAGTCACCTGGAGCTCAGCAGCCAGCTGGCCCAGAAAGACCAGGACATCCTGCATCTCCAGGCTCAGCTACATCAGCAGGAACAACCACAACAACAAGAACAGGCTCAGCAGACAACCGTCGGTCCTCCACCCAACAGACAAACCAACTTTAAGGTAAGCTCTCTCCATCCCCATCTAGGGCCATATGAAATCTGTTTTAATTCTGTTTTATTTGTCCCCAAACTCAGTTCTTTCCATTCGAATTTAGGGGTTGGGGTAAGTTTCAATATCAGTGCTGATTACTCCCTTCACCTCCAGCTCATTTATTGATTTTTGTTCACTGGGTTTAAGTTTAGTGAGGCTATTTAAGTGCTTCCAGAGAGAGGCGCTATTTCCTCCAGATTCTGCAATCAGCTGTGTAAAGTAAGTGGTTTGACTTGGCCATCTCAGACAGCCTCTTCAACATGTTTCTCAAAGTGAGAACCAAGCTGTGAGGTGATCTAGCCCGACCCCCCTTTCAAAAACACCCCAATCCAAAACGGAATTATTTCTCTTGGCCTATTTTACAATTGTCACAGGTAGGCTTACTAGGTTTATCAGTAACGATAATAGTAAGGCTCACGTCTCTCTTATGTAATTTGAGGAGTTAAAGTCGAGCTGAACCCAAAAATGACTTTTCTTTTCTTTTAGTTCAAATACCTGGGTATGCAGTGCACCTATTTAATAATGTACCGGTATGTAAAAAGAAATCACAAAAATCTAATTTCTTTAGTTTTTCACACTTTTTCACATCAAAAGTTCATTTTTCAAGATTTCATTCATAACAGTAATCTACAGTTTGCTGACATCACCGGCTAGTACTATCAAATTTCTACCCCATTTCAACAAATCATATCACGACATGGCAGCTGTCAATCAAATCTTCATTTCAGGATAATTTTCTCCTCCAAATGAAGGAGAAATGGCGCCTAGTGCCTGTCATCTGGCAGAATTCCTATCCCATAAACTAACTACTAACTTGGCCAATTGTATGTTGATATACACAATAAAGAAAATGGTAATGCCTAAGAATGCAAAGAAATGTAACTGGCTCGTTAAAACTCGCATTCCAGGAATATTATTTACCGCAATAGCGCAAGTGGCGCGCGCCTCAGAGAGCCTGGTTGTCAGGGGTCGCACCTCGGAGATTCCAGGCCGACGGGCTGCACTCTCCCCTCGGCAACACGAAGGAAGCTGGCTGCCTGCGGCTTGCCCAGCTCCACTCAGCCACTAACCTCGCGTCAGCGGGCTCTTCCCGAGGAGAGCGCCACAACACGCTGAATCCCACTCGATTTGGAGGCGGAACACGCCAGGATTTGCCAAAGCCGAATCCAGTCCCCAGAATTGTCAAATAACATCATCGACATGCTACTATGACCCACCTCTCAACCTGTCATCTCAGACAAGTTATGTTTTCAGTCTGTAACGGACTCCGACCCATGCGGCGAACGGGTTCAGTTCAACTTTAAGCAAATCTACAAACTTGATAAAAAGCACTTTCTTTCAATATCTTCAAATAAGGAATTTCCTCAGGAGAACGCTTGGTGATCTAATGACTTTGCCAGAATTATTCAGTGTTGAACAACTACTTCATGATAACCAAGGTCCATACAAATTCATAAGCAGAGTGTACTCACTCACTGTTAATGGAAAAGTATCATAAGCCAAACATACATAAATCAAAAGAAAGGTGGGAATCCTGCTTAAATACAACCATAGATCAAGTCCTGTGGGAAGATTTGTGTCAAGATAGTGTGTGTGCCTCCATCAATTCAAGGTTCAGACTTATTAATTAGAATTTTCTCCACCAGCTTTATCATACTCCTCAGAAGCTACATATGTACAACAGTGCACTATCTGAAATGTGTTTTAGATGTGGCAACTGACTGACCGAGACGTCATGTAGAGTTATTACCTTAGCTATAACACTACAGTGTGTCCAATGATTACTTTCAATACAAAGTCACTTATTTTGTTATTTTCATTGTTTCTTTTACTTAACTTTGTATACTACTGTATTGCATGGTTTCCCAGCCCTAGGGTTGGGAACCTCTGCTGTATTGATTGTGATTGGGAATTGTGGTGGGGGTGGGGTGGGGAGAGTCTGGTAAATGTCTTGTCGAATTCTGTATTGTCATTCCGTTGTCTAAGTTTGAAAAAAAAAAAATATTATTACAAAAAAAGGCTCACGTCTAGGGGTTAGCTAGCACCAACGCCATCACAACATGTAATACGAAGGCTGTCATCAGAATGAAGGCAGTTAGCTCACCTGTCTAGCCTGCTTGTTGTAGCTCCAGGTGTTGCATCTGCCTCTCTTGGACAGCTCACACTGGTTGAGTCGCAGACTAACACGTTACATAAAGAAACAAAAAGGAAGCGCGCGGGTCGCAAACAGGCTGCCTAGGTCTTCTGTATGATCACATGATCAGGGCCAAAACACTGCTTCCGGAGTCTATAGAGACACTGCATGAAATAGGCCACGCCCATCACGGGGAAAGGCTCCGTTCATTTCCACACACCAGCGTCATTTTCCTTGAATTAAACATAGCTAAAGCTGTTGTGTGGTGGGCTGCGCAGACAACAAATGTTAAAAATCGCCAGTTAAAGTTTGTTTTTACTCCTGAGCAAAACAAGGAAGCCATTGAGAATTGGCGAGAAGAAAAATGTGGATCTAGCTGTCAAGGAAGTAAGTTGGAGTGTTCATCTTCCGTATATACGTTCTTTTTGTGCAACCATGCACGTGACATAGGAGAACGCCAGGATTGGAGCGGGGGTTTCTGTTTCCCCCCCGTCTTGGGCGTGGCTACTGAATGATGACGCGTTACGCAGTGTCTCTATAGATAGATACACTTCCCTGTTGCATCACTCCCGTTGCTAACGCCCCCCTTACTGATGATGACCGCAAATACCTATCATATATGAGCCATACTGTAACACAATTATGAAATAATTTAGGATACTACACAATAATTATGCCTAGTAGATTTATTTATTTATAATAATCAATTTCAGCCAAATTATGGAAAATTCTGCAATATTCCATGTTTTACAGTTGATTCCATTGTTATTAGCAAATTCCGTGATTCATCACCAGAAATCATAGGGCCCTAGTCAACTACCACCTCCTCAGAGGATGCATCAAAATAGGCCCTCCTCTCTCCATAGGTTATTAGTGCACTGTAACTCCAGGCTAACAGTGATTTGCTGTAATGCCTGCTCTGCTGCATACGTTTCAGTGTTGAACTCTGACATGCATGTGTGTGTGTGCGCGCGCGTGTGTATAAGAAAATAATTATGCTTATGATGCCTGCATAATGTGTCTATCCTTTCACCCCCCTTACAAACTAAATAAATGATATTGTGATCCTCCTGTCAATCAGCTGTCTTGAGCCTGTGTCTAATTGTCCCAGCTGTGGGAGAGAGAGCAGTGTGTAGGTGGTTAGCAGGCACGGTAATAACTGACAAGCCCCTCCATGGCCTGTGGTGGTGGTCTTTTACTGAGACTCACTCTCTTGATATCACTCTACTGTAGTTCACCCTTGATCTATCCATCTCTCTTAGCGCCAGTGTCAGTGTCTTTCATGCCAGCTGTCTGATCTCTCTCTCTCTCTCTCTCTTACTCACTTTATCTCTCTTTCTCTCCTCCCACCCAAGTATCTGGAAGTCCTTTTTAGACACTGTGGTCAGATAGCAGAGAGGGAGAGAGGGGATTTAATTGGTGTCCAGTAATGGTCTTGAAAATGACGGTGGGGTTGGAATTGTACTGCTGTCAGTCAGCGGGGGTTTGGCTTTAGCTAGCTACGTTTCAACTAGCAGCCCAAGGGGAGAGAGGGCCATATTAGCAAGTCAGTGCCGCAACCGTCAGCTAAAGTGGCCTTTAATAACTCTTAATGATAGTGATAGGTGTTCCTTGGACCACACAGCGTCAAAGATTTGGCTGAGAGTAGTAATAGGCAGAAGACGGGCATCTTAAAAGATAATTCTGGTTATTTTCAACCCGGGCCTTGTTTTTGCCATCATGATGATCGATTGTGTCCCCCAAACGTCATCACTTACTTCACTGTAGAGCTCTGCTTACCGGTACCTCAGGGTAGCAGGTAGCACTGCTGTCCCACAACCCAGGAGGGCCAAAGCAGTATCCAACAGTCGAACCCAAAAAACACAAGAATATCCACACTGCAGTGACACGCCTTTAAATAGCTATGATTGAAGAATTGTCACAAAATATTTCCGTTATAGATATATAGAGTACTTTATTTATTCCCGGAGGAAAATTTGTTCATTTGACTTCTGCCACTTTCATGTCATATCAGAAGAAATTTAAAAAATGTGATTTTTTTTTCATTACTTGAGCTTGAAAGCGTTGACAAGTTTTACTCTTTAACACATTCACTGCCAGCCGTTTTTTTTTTACTGTAGGTAGCTTCTGCCAGAGGTTTTTTTTGAGGATTCTGGCTCATCTTTCAAGACCCGAGGATTCTTTTCTGCTAAGATTTTGTGAACACAAAATATCTCAAAAGAACTAATAGAATGTGTGCTTTCGCTGTCTAAAAGAGTTAGTTTGTAGAGTTAGTAGTTATGTAGGCATTAGCACTTGAATACAGCATGGTTTCAGCGTCTGAAAATTTAAGCTGAGATAAATAGCTTTTTGTGAAATTCGATAGAACAGTCACTTTAACCATTCATTTTTGGCATCAGTAAGACGTCAGACATCTAAACAATAGTTTTGAACAGTAATTTCCTCCATAACAGCAGGAAACACCCCTCTCCTTCAAACTCCTCCCTCCGTGTGTGTTCTTCTTGGCTGCAGCGGGCGTGTCACAAGCTCGTTTCTGCTGCTGCTGTAACCTCGCGTCACCAGGCTCACTGCTTTGCTGCTGCTCCTGTCTGCTGGCGGCCGCTGGGCAAGTCTGGATGGGCTCGCTCGTTTCTTGGGGTTTCTGTTTGAGAGCTTTGATGAAGCTTTTGCGATTCTGGTCTTATTTATGCTGCGTGTTTCAAAGTGTGTTCCACCCGTAATCTATTATGCAAATTTGCAAAACCCCACCTCCAGCTCCCTGCGCGAAAGCGAAAGCGTTTTTGCCAATCCATTTTCATGAGAATGGCTTCCTCACACTGCTTTTTGCTTGCCTTCCTCTAGTCTGGAGAGCACTGTCGCCACTTAGTGGGTCGGTGGAATGGGTTGTACACGTTCGGTGGCTCCAATATTTTTATAGGAGACGTGGGGGGCATTGATCCACGTCCCACCGTCAAATTTTTTTTTTTTTTTTGATGACTCAACTCGTCATTGGCAGTCAACGTGTTAAGTATTGGCCTGCCGACATTTGGGCATTGTTAATTCGGGGATTCGTGGACAATTTGATGAAATTGTTGTTAATATTGGTTTAATTTCTTAGGTAAGAGACCTCGAATAAGCCCATCAGGGTTTCCTGTCTCTACCTGCACAATCTCCCCCCCTCCTGCTATGTTTACTGCTTGTGTTGACACACTTGTACAATTCATGATGCCAAGTGGGTGATAGTGGGGGGGTTTTCAGTCGGCACTTCGTACTTTCAGAGTACTTGAATGGCCTTCTTTTCAACCAAATCACGATAATTAAAATAACATATCTAAAACATATTCAAGTTTCAGGCAATGAATAATCAGAGGGCAAGAGGCATTTTTGCAGCAGTTTTGTTTGCCTCCAAATTGCCTCCAATGATGGACTTTGTTTAATTTGATAGGCTGGTATTTCCTTGACAGCACTGCCCCCAGACTGTGGAAGTCAAAAGATATCAGCTCAAATGTTAAGTGAGTTACAATTGCCATGTCTCACTTAACCCCGTTAATTTAACCAACGTTGAAATATAAATGGATCAATTAGTCGGTAATTAAGTACAGCTATGCCGTGTTCCCCCAGTAATTAATACTAGATTTAGAGGAGATGCAGTTACTGCTGTGTGTGTGTGTGTGGGCATGCATGCGTGTATGCATGCATATATACAGTAAGTGTGTGTGTGTGCGTGCGTGTGTGCATGTGTGCGACTGTGCGTGTGTGCATGCCTGTGTGTGTGTGTGTGTGTGTGTGTGTGTGTGTTATCACTTTGACAATACATTGTACCCCATGACTTTTTCCCACCTAGGTCAGAATAAAGGAAGCAGATCACATATTTTTAGGACCTGGGATGTAATTACAAAAATGCCTTATGCATATAACCTATTTTAAGGATGAATATTAACTTGTGTTTACTGAACACATGTAGCGGCTGTCTGACTGCTTTGATTCTTTAACTTTCTTACCTACTGACATCAAAGTGAACAGATCAGGTATCCCAAGGTATAGCACTCAGTCAGGAAGGCTTTCTCTTTCCCACTCTATAATTGCACTGACAGGGTGTGTGTGTGTGTGTGTGTGTTTGTGTTTGTGTTTGTCTGCCTGACTGTGTGTGTGCGTGCGTGTGTGTGTGTGTGTGTGTGTGTGTGTGTGTGTGTGTGTGTTTGTGTTTGTCTGCCTGACTGTGTGTGTGCGTGCGTGTTTGACTAAGGGTGTGTGTATTTGAGCACGTAATCGCAAATTCTGTAACAACTTCCTCCCGAACACCTGTTCAATTCTAATGCTCAGGTTGTTAAGGCAGATTTGATTTTAATTTTAAATGTTTTTGCTGGAAGTTACCATTGGAGATGATCAAAGTGCTGATCGCAACGGGAGCACGGGGGGGGAGACGCGGCGCTCATTTAAATATGGACCAGAGCGACGGCTTTGAACACCCCTCCCGCCGAGGTTTTGGTGGGAGGAGGGGGGGGGGGGGGGGGGGGGGGGAATAACACCCATTGTGTGTTATACTTCCACGCTGTGCACCAAGATTGACTGTCTGTCTCTTCTCTCCTGTCTAAAGCCCAGTTAACTCTTTAGAGGCACCTTGAGAAGACTTTACCAAGGCTTAAACATGAGCAAGAATATTTGGAGTAAGCGAATAGTCTTACTATATGGCCTTATTGGCCCATGATCTCCTGTTAGCTATTGTCACTTTCTCTGTCACTCATCCTACAGGGTGAGCATAAGGGAAGGGGGTTGATTTTTTTTGGATCAATTCCACAACGAAACACCATTGTCTGAAATAATTTGCGTGTGCGTACAAACAGTGAGGTATCTTCATAAAGTCAGCAAAGAGATGGCCCCATGCCAGCATCTACTAGCTGTAGCGTCTGGCCAAACATCCAGCCCCCAGGTGACCCTCACACACTGAGATGCAGTTTGAACAAACTGCCAGGTTGGAGAGGTTCGGTTGCCAGGTTGGGCTGTCACCACCACAATCCAGAGGCTGGGGATACTCGCCCCCATTGATGGCCAGAAAAACTAGCCAGAGAGAGTTGCCATTTAATCATTTTGCAACTATCTGCTTAACTGGCGCATTGTATTCATAGTAGTTGAGTGTTTGTCTGGCTGCTGTCAGGGCTGTGCAGTGATTAAAGAGCAACATTAGGATGTGTAACAGACCTCGGGCTGTCTGGAAGCGTCACCACAGTAAATGAGTGGTGAGTTGTTAATTGCGTGGCGCTCATTCAAAGCAATGCTTATTCTCTCATCAGCATTGGAAAGGAAAAAGTAGGCACGCTCATTCACTCCAGAAAAGTTGGGTCTAAGAGGAGAAAGGCCCCTTCTCTTTCAAATGTTTTCTGGAACCTTTATTTTATTAAAATGTACAATATTTGACATTATGTGTTTAACTCATTGAGTGCCAAGGACGTCGATCGACGTCAAAGTAAATAGTGACGTAGAGTGCCAAGGACGTCGATCGACGTCAAATGCGTTTTTTAACGGTGGGACGTGGATCAAAGCCTCAGGCATCTCCTGTACAAATATGGGAGTTATTGAAGGTGTATAACCTATTTTACGGACTCATTAGGTGGCGACAGTGCTCTCCAGATTAGAGAAAGGTCCGGAAAACAGCTGGAAAAAGCCGTGATCGAAGAGAAACCGATGCATGCTGCAGCCAGAGCCATATAGATTGCTCTGTCTGCAGCTGACGGCTGCGAACAGCAGTCAATCCGCTCCCACAACTGAGCCCCCCCTCTGCCTCTGTCTGTCTGTCTGCATAGTTTATCCACATGATTAGCCGCCAGAAAGGCAGCACCCGACGCCGAAGGGCCAAACCTTTCCCTGCAGTCCGGTTTGGCATTTCCGTGTTGCGCTGGGAACAAAAACGGAGCGCTCCGAAAATAGAGTGGGTGCGTGTTGGCTGTGTGTTAGTGTGGGGAGGAGTTTGCAGCTGAGGGGGGGGGGGAGGGGGGGAGAGGGGGGTGGGGCACGCAGGGCATCACACAACTACACCACGTCACTACATCAGAAAATATTATCTTCAGACTCAGTGAATGTGCTTGAAATGCTTCATTTCACAAAAGGCGGAATATCTCAGCTAATCATTTGAAACGCCTGTATTTGCTCAAAACGACCTATCTTCTCCGGCTCATAACTAAAGAACGGAAAATGGTATCAATAAACTTTTTTTTGCTGATGATACAATACAGCCAGCTCGTTCTTTGTGCGTGTTCGGTGTTTACATAGTAATATCACACAATATTCTGTGGGCCTCGAGAAATCACTGAAAACTCTGGCACTGGGAGCGTCCGTTCTCCAAAAGTGGCTGGCACTCAATGAGTTAATACACATAGATAAGAGCTCTGATTATGTCTGCCTCCATGTATCTGTTTTTCATAATAAGGCTGTTGAAGTCCACTATTCAGAGAAGAATTACCTGCTTCAGAAAAGTCCTCCATGCAGGTATGATGAGCTGAAACTTGTGGAAGCACGTAAGCTACCTCTTCCCCAGGTGAGCAGCCCCCCCCCCCCCCCCCCCCCTCCCCCCCCCCCCCTTAATTTCACAGTAGCCCATGTGGCGCAACCCCCTTAGCTTGTTGTGATGGTTTTTAACATCTGCTGCTGGCTTGCTATTAGTGTTAGCCAATCAAAAAGTTGTCAGATGTATAATTAAAGTGCCAGTTACACACACACGCACACACACACACATACACACATCGTTTGCGGGGTTGTGTCTGGCTTAGGTGAGGTGTTTCGTTTGATCATCATCTTCATTAATAGCAAACATCCACTGAAAATTATGAAACCATAATCTTACAAAGAAACAATCATTGAAGAGACTTTGGGATATACACATGGAAATGTAATTTTCAACCAGAAGCTCAACAAACACATTTTTCTTGTGGAATTTCATTTTCACAAGTTTTTAGCCATCTCTTCTTTATTTCCAGAGAAGAGTGGCTAAGACTTTTTGTGGTGTTTATTTCAATGTACAGTCGTATAGTGTAAGGATAGAAAGAAAGACATTAGTAAAGCATGTGGCTGGATTCATTTGCACATTAACAGGTTGAGTGTCAGGATGCTCTCTTTACCTTTTCTGTTGATGAGAAGGTGATGGAACGAAAGTAAGACTTGGATATTTTTTTTAAATAGACTTTTATATGGATTTTGTTTTGTTTCCTGCTTTAAATGCCACTCCTTAGCCAAGTGGTAAAAATGTCCAAGGCGTCTTTCATTGTGTGTATGTTGTGCGTCATCAATGGATAGTGTTGTCAAGGTGTGTTGCGCGTGTGTGTTTGGAGCCGGGCCATGTCCAGGGCCAGAGACATGCTAATGACATGGACTCCAGTGGTGTGTTTTTACCATGTCCAGGGCCAGAGACATGCTAATGACATGGACTCTAGTGGTGTGTTTTTACCATGTCCACGGCCAGAGACATGCTACTGACATGGACTCCAGTGGTGTGTTTTTACCATGTCCAGGGTCAGAGACATGCTAATGACATGGACTCCAGTGGTGTGTTTTTACCATGTCCAGGGTCAGAGACATGCTAATGACATGGAATCCAGTGGTGTGTTTTTACCATGTCCATTGTCCAGGGCCAGAGACATGCTAATGACATGGACTCCAGTGGTGTGTTTTTACCATGTCCAGGGTCAGAGACATGCTAATGACATGGACTCCAGTGGTGTGTTTTTACCATGTCCAGGGTCAGAGACATGCTAATGACATGGACTCCAGTGGTGTGTTTTTACCATGTCCAGGGTCAGAGACATGCTAATGACATGGACTCCAGTGGTGTGTTTTTACCATGTCCACGGCCAGAGACATGCTAAT
>NC_139626.1:35790469-35827969 GCF_964638095.1 Poromitra crassiceps | reverse complement strand
CCTCAATCACACTGGGGTTGTTCTTTAAAGCAGCCAAGCACCACATGAGCATACTGTCTCACAACGTGCATAATGCACATTCTTGCTTTTAATGGTCCGTGTTAGTGTACATACTCATTATTACTCATGCTCCATGTGTCCGTGTTAGTGTACATACTCATTATTACTCATGCTCCATGTGTCTGTGTTAGTGTACATACTCATTATTACTCATGCTCCATGTGTCTGTGTTAGTGTACATACTCATTATTACTCATGCTCCATGTGTCTGTGTTAGTATACATACTCATTATTACTCATGCTCCATGTGTCTGTGTTAGTGTACATACTCATTATTACTCATGCTCCATGTGTCTGTGTTAGTGTACATACTCATTATTACTCATGCTCCATGTGTCTGTGTTAGTGTACATACTCATTATTACTCATGCTCCATGTGTCCGTGTTAGTGTACATACTCATTATTACTCGTGCTCCATGTGTCTGTGTTAGTGTACATACTCATTATTACTCATGCTCCATGTGTCTGTGTTAGTGTACATACTCATTATTACTCATGCTCCATGTGTCTGTGTTAGTGTACATACTCATTATTACTCATGCTCCATGTGTCTGTGTTAGTGTACATACTCATTATTACTCATGCTCCATGTGTCTGTGTTAGTGTACATACTCATTATTACTCATGCTCCATGTGTCTGTGTTAGTGTACATACTCATTATTACTCGTGCTCCATGTGTCTGTGTTAGTGTACATACTCATTATTACTCATGCTCCATGTGTCCGTGTTAGTGTACATACTCATTATTACTCGTGCTCCATGTGTCCGTGTTAGTGTACATACTCATTATTACTCATGCTCCATGTGTCCGTGTTAGTGTACATACTCATTATTACTCATGCTCCATGTGTCTGTGTTAGTGTACATACTCATTATTACTCGTGCTCCATGTGTCTGTGTTAGTGTACATACTCATTATTACTCATGCTCCATGTGTCTGTGTTAGTGTACATACTCATTATTACTCATGCTCCATGTGTCTGTGTTAGTGTACATACTCATTATTACTCATGCTCCATGTGTCCGTGTTAGTGTACATACTCATTATTACTCATGCTCCATGTGTCCGTGTTAGTGTACATACTCATTATTACTCGTGCTCCATGTGTCCGTGTTAGTGTACATACTCATTATTACTCATGCTCCATGTGTCTGTGTTAGTGTACATACTCATTATTACTCATGCTCCATGTGTCTGTGTTAGTGTACATACTCATTATTACTCGTGCTCCATGTGTCCGTGTTAGTGTACATACTCATTATTACTCATGCTCCATGTGTCCGTGTTAGTGTACATACTCATTATTACTCGTGCTCCATGTGTCCGTGTTAGTGTACATACTCATTATTACTCATGCTCCATGTGTCTGTGTTAGTGTACATACTCATTATTACTCATGCTCCATGTGTCTGTGTTAGTGTACATACCGTACTCATTATTACTCATGCTCCATGTGTCTGTGTTTCAACAAATCCTGTCCCTGATGGCGGTCCCTCCCTTCTCTGGATACTCACACCACAGTCCAGGCAGGGCCTTACCAAGCAGTGGCAAAACAGGTGTCAAGCTAGCGTGTCACATTGAGGTCACATGGAGGACACTATTTGGTTAACGCTCGCTCAATATGGGAATGTGCTTAGCCCGCACATATTTGTTTGCGTATGTGTGCGTGTGCATGCATGCATGTGTGTATGCACGCTGCATAGCAGCCTCTACCCTTGTCCCCTTCAGTTTGTTTTGGCGGTCCCTGCCGTGTGCGGAGGCCCAGGGGTCCCTAATGGAGCAGGCTGCTAGACACTGATAAATAAGATGGGCTGTGATGATGCTCACACCTCACTGCTGGAGCTGCTAGACAGCTGTCCCACTGCCACGCTACACATCTGGCTGTTGACTTCAGCCTATGGAAATGTCATGGACATCCACTATGTCATGGACGTCCACTAAACAAGGATCAATGCAGGTTTTGGTTTTCCACATGATTTATGTCTTTCTACTAAAGTAAAATTGTTTTGATGAAAGCAGATTGAGGGTAGGCAACAAAAAAAGTAAATTACAATTTAAAGTCCCTGGAAACCAGAAATAATTTTGTATTATTTAGCATTTTGAGTTCATCACATCACAGGAACCTATGTTAATAAGCCACCAGCCAAATTTGAACGATGATGAACGTCGCAAAGTATATAAATTTAGGTTTGACAGTCATGGCAAAAGTCATGGGAATCAATTATATTTTAGAGTGTATTTTCTCCCGCGGACTGTGTGGGCGTGTCCCGTCTGCAGCAGAGGAGACCTGCTGGAGGAGACCTCTCTCTCCGTTAACCGATAGAGAGAGAGAGGAGAGAGAGTGTGTGTGTGTTCGCGCGTTGCTCGACGCATAGCACAGACAGAGAGGGTTTACAGAGAGGAAGAGATCTCTGCGCTGCGAGTGCACAGCGCTACTGTGTGTGTCAGTGCATGCGTGTGTGTGATTCAATTAAATCTTATGACGTGATAAGATCCTGCATTTTAGCACCGCGCGCACCGCGCTCTTCAATGAGGAAATGGAAATCCAGACCTTGTAGAAAAGTGGCGATTTTAAGGCTTTGGGTTGAAAGTAATGGCTCATACTTTCTGAGCCACACAATTACTCACATAAGATCCTAAATAACATAGTTAGAACGTTTTTGTGGATTTTGGTTTCCAGGGACTTTAAAGGAGATTTTTTCTTTTTTCTCAGATTTGTTTATTGGTTTTACGTGGTACAAATGTCCAGGAAGTCACTTATCACGTTTCAATGTTGTGTCAAGTACAGTATGAATATATATTGTAGGACAGAATCTTGCACAATCCAGTGACAGAGACATAAAAAACAACCCCAACAAAAAACAAACATCACAAAATATACATGTCGGCCACCAAGACAAAAATGTAAGATAAAATACCAGATTTACATGATAAAGAAATATATTTCAAACCCACCACAGGTGTATATGAAAACGAAAAAACAAAAAGGAAGTGAGAGAGCTGCTACTCTGGAATAGCAGTAAACTCCAGTCTCTTAGCATGTGCAAAAAAGGGCCTCCAAGTTCGATTGAATTTGGTAAGCGAGCCATTTACAGTACACCTCATCTTTTCCACTTTAACAAAATAAAAGCCATTTACAGTACACCTGATCTTTTCCACTTTAACAAAATAAAAGCCATTTACAGTACACCTGATCTTTTCCACTTTAACAAGATAAAACATGTCCCTGATCCAAGAGGAATGTCCAGCCAATAGCTGTATAGGGAAGAACAAGACCAAAACATATGAATATGAGTAGCAGGAGCTTGACGACATCGGCCACATCATGTAGGGTCAACATCGTTATAAATCCTAGATTGTCTGACCTTAGTGAAGTGTACGCGGTGAAGGATTTTGCATTGGGTCAGACTGAACCTAGCACAGATAGATGAGGAGTGAACCCAACGCAAAATGCCCTCCCATAGTTCCTCCTGAATTTCCTCCCCCAGATCCTTGGGACAATCAACAAAACTATGTAGCAGTGTATCGTCTGCTGAGAGGCATCTGTCACATGTCGGGGATATCTCAGGATATATTTTATGTCATCTCTCCTTGGAGTAATGAAGACGGAGCAAAATTTTAAATTGAATTAAACGGTGTCTTTCATTATTAGAGCATTGATGGATGTGCTCCAAACCTCCCTCCCATAGTCTGTCCCAGATCTCAGTGCCCATTTCCTCCTCCCACTTTTTTTTTATATGAGTGGAATCAACTGGGTTAAGAGACTGTAAAGTGTCATATATGTACGATAGAGCTTTTACTGAGCATGACGGGAGTCCAAGACATACATCGAGACTAGAGCCTCTAAAGGTCTCAAAGTTTTGTATGTGTTTCCTTACATAGTCTCTTATTTGCAGATATCTAAGGAGGTTGTTTCCTGGTAATTTATATTTACTCTGTATTTGTGCAAGGGAGGCAAATGTGTCTCCAATGTACAAGTCTCCTATTGTATGAATGCCTTCCCCTTTCCAGAGTTTAAACGTGTCATCTAGATTAGATGGTGGAAAAGTAGGGTTTCCAACAATAGGTAGAGCATAAGATATGGGAGTTAGATTGAAGTGTGATTTAATTTGTTTCCAAATGCGCAGAGTACTATGAATCACTACATTGCTATTATATAAAGACTTTTCAGACTCTGCCCAGTAGCGATATTGGAAGAGTCCTCCAAAATTGTATATTCAACTGTAATTTAGACAATAATGGAGGAAAATTTGCCTTGAATAGCAAGTTGTGATGTTTCGTAATCTGAATTCCTATGTAAATTTCTCTGGAGATATTTTAAAAGGGAGGTTCTGTAACCAAGAGACATCCTGTATATCGTCGCTGTCGTTCCAATAGAAAATGAATTTCTATTTGGTATAAAACCAGTCTGATCTGGATGTATTAATTTGTTGAATGATAATCTTAACAGTGTAACCATGCAGGGCTGTCTGTTTATTTGTCTGACTGTCTCTCTGTCTATCTCTCTCTCTCTCACATACACACTCTCTCTCTCTCTCTGAGCAGGCCGTGGCGGATCCCCCAGCCTCGATGCCTAGCCCTAACTCGGACCCAGGCACCGCCCCAGGCTTAGACACCAGCCTGGAGCTAGAGGAGAAAGGCCTTAAACTCAGTGCCACCAGGGATCTTTCCATTAGAAGACTACAGGTGGGTCAGTCAGCATCTATATGACATTGTACTACCTACCAGCAGTCATGTCACATGCCCACACTCAGCTGAGATCAGATCATCAAAGCTTAGGAGAAGGAATATGGAGGAAATGAGCTGGTGAGGGTCATGTGATCGATAAGACGTAGCATCTGCCAGCATGTGTCCTGAACTCCTCATCTCTCTCTCACACACACACACACACACACACATACACACACACCTCTCTCCTGCTGTGAGTGGGCCGGCGTGTGCTGCAGGTTTCACGCATGCCTTGGGCTCAGACACTGGCTAATTTACTGCCTCACCAGTGCATCATGAACAGAACCAAGCTTTTGATCTTCTCAGTATTCCACTCATAAGTTTGGACGGACATGTTTCTAGATGGCCTCACTCGCTCTAAAGCTGGCCTGAAGACACGTTGTATATTTATACTGCTCCGCTTATTATAGCTTCAAGGAAAATAGCTTTGTTTCGACAATTTATACATGTAATGACATGATTTTGTGCAAAATAATTTACTAGTATCGACATTGTTTGAAATGCTTCCCTTTCCGGGGGCTCTGCCATCTTTGCCCCAGGTGCGCGCATGCATACACGCACGTGTACAGCCCCACACACACGTGCGCACACACACGTGCGCACACACACACACACACACACACACACACACACACACACACACACACACACACACACACACACACACACACATCTGTCATGCACCTGGGACTAATTATCTAGAAATTGATACAGTGCTTGTACTAAAATTGATAGAATAAAAAATTATCAATTTTTGATACCTTTCTACATTGAGTAAAAAAGCACCATGAGATGGAGTACATCAATGTCTGTAGAATATTGGTAACATATTGTGTATGCCATTTTCATAGAAATCTAACTACTGATTATCTCAAAAATGGTCTGTAAACTAGTAAAAAACCTGAGATTTTCTGAGAATTCAGCATTTTAACCTTTTCAACATATTTTCATGCCTGCTGTGGCCTTAAAATGAGTGCAATGCAAATATAATGTATTATTATTACTAATGCCAAACATACAGTATGTATTGATAGTGGCATTCAGTCCTCCAAGCACGTGGTGGCAGTATGACTACCACACCCTGTTTTACAGATGACAGAAATTCCATAGGTCAGTGTCCTTGGCCAACCTAGACTGTCCTCAGCATTACCTGTAGTTATTACTGTCCCTGACATGATACACACACACACACACACACACACACACACACACACACACACACACACACACACACACGTACATGCACACATCTGTGCGCTCTCTCTCTCTCACTCACACACAGACAATCTTACAGACACTCTTACAGACACAGTGCTAGTACTGTTCTAATGCACACAGTGCATTACCGTAATTACAAAAGCATACAGTTCTAATGCTGGCCAATGATCAGACAATATTTAGGTGTTTGTTGAATATGTGCTGACAATATTGAACTGTTGAATTAAAAAAAAGGTTCAATATTGGTTTAAATCAATAAGTTGTTGTTCAATAATTTCACAATTGACCAATCACAAGCCATGTGGCTGGCGCTGGGCATGTTCATCTCCTGAGCCAATGATCCAGTCTCAGTCTCCCCACTTGGTCAAAGATCTTGTCATTTGCTTTTTAAGTTAGTGAACATTAAATCAACTTTATAAATCAAGTCAAAACTGTTCAAAATGTGAAAATATGCATTAGTTATCGGTTGGCTGTTGTTCATGTCATATAGGACGAATCAACATGACATCACAACAACAAAAAAGCACTTCCGGGTGCCACTGCAGCAGTTAACGTTAATATCTCAAAAACTATACATCACATCGCTTATATTTTGACATTCTGAGTGAGAGCAGGAGCAAATAGCTAAAGGGTCCCATGTATACAGTACATGTATGTACTGTAGTGTTAAAGGTGTGTGAACTGTTGCAGTTTTAAAGCCCCATTCAGCAGCTTTTCCAAGTTTTGCTTTTGGAGAAACTGCGCCCTCTGGGTGCAATAGCATCGGTATCGATATCGTCGTTCAAAGTAAAAAAAAACAGCGCCAGAAAGCTCTGTCATGTTGTGACATTGGTTACTCACCACGTGATGAAATAATAATCCATAGTTACGTGAAACGTCATTTTTGTAGCAAATCCGCACCGAGTTACTTCCTTTTTTTTCTTTCACAAAAATGCTTAGTCCCAGGAGAGGCAAGTACAAGTCACTGTACCATCTTCAATGACAAAAAAACTGTTATATTAAGGTGAAAAAAGTTACTGATTGGGGCTTTAAAATGTGTGGATTTAGTAAAAAGTACAGCCTGCTAGGGTGAGACACACTCAAGGCTGGCTCCATAGGGTCTCATTATAAAGGCTGAAAAAAGCATAACACTTAAACTGCGATTTCTCAAACAGTACAAAATATAAATTCAAGCTGAATGAAGGTGATAGATGTCTAGCTTAAAGTATGAAGGAGTAGTTACAGTTCAAAGAGGGTATGGTTTCACCATGAGCTGCTGTTTAAAACGAAGGGCAGTTCCACCCGGAAGTCTGTTGAAGCCGTTTGTTTACCAACATCCTGATCCCTCGTACAGCAAGAAGCGGAGAATAGGACGACATCTCGTTGCTACAACCTTGAAGCGTTTATGTCTTTAGGTCGCTGGAACGTCCACAACCAAAATGTTTTGTTCATTTAAAATCAACCATAAATGAAATGCAGCAGACCGTAACTTCTTTTTTGTAGGACCGTTGATTGTATAGCTGTGAAAATAAATAAAATATTTGATTGTTCTTATCTTGGACTGAAACAGGGGGATTTGCTGGAGTGTTTACCGCTTGTGTTGACACACTTGCGCAATTTGTGATGACAAGGGAGAGAAATCGCAGCCCACAGAAAGTCCCTTTAATGCTACTTGTAATCAATCACCAGTACAATGTTGACATAACGCGTCTGCCAGTCAGCAGGTCATCTTTAACTAAATCTACAGTATATGTTTGAAAAAAGTGATAATTGTCATTTCTTCACACACACAAAAAAGCATTTCCCTCACTATAGTGATTATGCCTGCCACATAAATGATATTCTACACTCCCACTGCTAAATAGCCAAATATGTCAAACACCATAGGCCTGCCAGAATGCAACCTGCTGTTTTTAAACAATACTAGCCATCAAACTGATGTATTGAACATTCTATGCAGCCCAGTACTAGTAGCTAGGACACACTTTACAACACGTTCAACAAGTGGAGGAAATAAAACGCTCATTGGCTGAGGAGATAAGCAAGGCACAGTGCCACATGGCATGTGATTGGCTAAATGAAGATTGTCACCCGCTGTTGGCAGCCTTGAAGGAAGCGGCTGCCTTCCTTCCATTCGACACAAATAAACTATAAGTCCTATGTGCCTGACTGTGTATCTCAGGAAACGGGTTCTAAATGAAGAACACGGAATTTGAATAGGATAAACTGAATTTCAAATTATGAATAGAAAAGTTAACTTCAACGATAATCATGTTCAATTTAAATTTTTGAATGAACTTATTCAACAAATGTGTTTTTTAAATTATGTGGTTCAATATGAACGTGACAAATTAAAATGGATGTGATTCAAATCTAATCTCTACTCTTAGTCTTTCCATAAACATTGCAGTGTTTTTGTCACATTCACTCAGGCACTCTGCCAGCTCCATAATACTGTAGGAGCTTCACCACACCGTGTCTCAGGTTGTTTACCTCACCGTGTCTCAGGTTGTTTACCTCACCACACTGTGTCTCAGGTTGTTTACCTGTCCACACCGTGTCTCAGGTTGTTTACCTGTCCACACCGTGTCTCAGGTTGTTTACCTGTCCACACCGTGTCTCAGGTTGTTTACCACACCGTGTCTCAGGTTGTTTACCTGTCCACACCGTGTCTCAGGTTGTTTACCACACCGTGTTTCAGGTTGTTTACCTGTCCACACCGTGTCTCAGGTTGTTTACCTGTCCACACCGTGTCTCAGGTTGTTTACCACACCGTGTCTCAGGTTGTTTACCACACCGTGTCTCAGGTTGTTTACCTGTCCACACCGTGTCTCAGGTTGTGTACCACACCGTGTCTCAGGTTGTTTACCACACCGTGTCTCAGGTTGTTTACCACACCGTGTCTCAGGTTGTGTACCTCACCACACCGTGTCTCAGGTTGTGTACCTCACCACACCGTGTCTCAGGTTGTGTACCACCACACCGTGTCTCAGGTTGTGTACCACACCGTGTCTCAGGTTGTGTACCACACCGTGTCTCAGGTTGTTTACCACTAGAGCTGGGTATTGGTTCAAATTTCAAGAATCGATTCGATTCCGATTCACAAGGTTGCGAATCGATTAATTTCGATTCGATTCGATTCGATTCCGATTCGATCAATTTTCAATATTGATTTGGTTAGTGATACCAAAACATGGTTTTTGAGCTGTACCCTGAATTACATGACTGTCCAGTTATGTAACACAGGGGTTTCCAACCAGCCAAGTAGATACATGGGGAAAAAAAGTTGCAGACCTGTTGTCAATTTTAATGGTTTTAGTTACACATATATTTACTCACCACGTGGTGACAAAGGGTAAATAACAGCCTTTTCATCTGTCAATAAAGACACTTTCACAATTATGCACAGTGATTTGATTTCAGCCTATATAATTTCTAAAAGTAGATATTAATAATGATCAAACATTTCCATTCATGTAGCCTACAGTATTTATGTTTTTGTTTCAACTACAAACATACGTAATTAAACGTCAACTTGAAACTATGTTTCAACTACCACACACAGCACAATATTTTAGCCTGTTTAGTAAAAAAAAAAATCGATCTCTGGACATATGAATCGATAATCGAGGATTAAAATGAAAATCGATTAAAAATCGGAGAATCGATTTTTTGAACCCAGCCCTATTTACCACACCGTGTCTCAGGTTGTTTACCTGTCCACACCGTGTCTCAGGTTGTGTACCACACCGTGTCTCAGGTTGTTTACCTGTCCACACCGTGTCTCAGGTTGTTTACCTGTCCACACCGTGTCTCAGGTTGTTTACCACACCGTGTCTCAGGTTGTGTACCTCACCACACCGTGTCTCAGGTTGTGTACCACACCGTGTCTCAGGTTGTTTACCTGTCCACACCGTGTCTCAGGTTGTTTACCACACCGTGTCTCAGGTTGTGTACCACACCGTGTCTCAGGTTGTTTACCTGTCCACACCATGTCTCAGGTTGTTTACCACACCGTGTCTCAGGTTGTTTACCACACCGTGTCTCAGGTTGTGTACCACACCGTGTCTCAGGTTGTGTACCACACCGTGTCTCAGGTTGTTTACCACACCGTGTCTCAGGTTGTTTACCACACCGTGTCTCAGGTTGTTTACCACACCGTGTCTCAGGTTGTGTACCACACCGTGTCTCAGGTTGTTTACCACACCGTGTCTCAGGTTGTTTACCTGTCCACACCGTGTCTCAGGTTGTTTACCACACCGTGTCTCAGGTTGTTTACCACACCGTGTCTCAGGTTGTGTACCACACCATGTCTCAGGTTGTTTACCACACCGTGTCTCAGGTTGTTTACCACACCGTGTCTCAGGTTGTGTACCACACCGTGTCTCAGGTTGTTTACCACACCGTGTCTCAGGTTGTTTACCTGTCCACACCGTGTCTGAGGTTGTTTACCACACCGTGTCTCAGGTTGTTTACCTGTCCACACCGTGTCTCAGGTTGTTTACCTCACCACACCGTGTCTCAGGTTGTTTACCTCACCACACCGTGTCTCAGGTTGTTTACCACACAGTGTCTCAGGTTGTTTACCACACCATGTCTCAGGTTGTGTACGTCACCACACCGTGTCTCAGGTTGTTTACCACACCGTGTCTCAGGTTGTTTACCACACTGTGTCTCAGGTTGTTTACCACACAGTGTCTCAGGTTGTTTACCACACCGTGTCTCAGGTTGTGTACGTCACCACACCGTGTCTCAGGTTGTGTACCACACCGTGTCTCAGGTTGTTTACCACACCGTGTCTCAGGTTGTTTACCACACCGTGTCTCAGGTTGTTTACCTCACCACACCGTGTCTCAGGTTGTTTACCTCACCACACCGTGTCTCAGGTTGTTTACCTCACCGTGTCTCAGGTTGTTTACCACACAGTGTCTCAGGTTGTTTACCTGTCCACACCGTGTCTCAGGTTGTTTACCACACCGTGTCTCAGGTTGTTTACCACACCGTGTCTCAGGTTGTTTACCACACAGTGTCTCAGGTTGTTTACCACACCGTGTCTCAGGTTGTGTACGTCACCACACCGTGTCTCAGGTTGTGTACCACACCGTGTCTCAGGTTGTTTACCACACCGTGTCTCAGGTTGTTTACCACACCGTGTCTCAGGTTGTTTACCACACCGTGTCTCAGGTTGTTTACCTCACCACACCGTGTCTCAGGTTGTTTACCTCACCACACCGTGTCTCAGGTTGTTTACCTCACCACACCGTGTCTCAGGTTGTTTACCTCACCACACCGTGTCTCAGGTTGTTTACCACACAGTGTCTCAGGTTGTTTACCTCACCACACCGTGTCTCAGGTTGTTTACCTCACCACACCGTGTCTCAGGTTGTTTACCTCACCACACCGTGTCTCAGGTTGTTTACCTCACCACACCGTGTCTCAGGTTGTTTACCACACCGTGTCTCAGGTTGTTTACCACACAGTGTCTCAGGTTGTTTACCTGTCCACACCGTGTCTCAGGTTGTTTACCTGTCCACACCGTGTCTCAGGTTGTTTACCTGTCCACACCGTGTCTCAGGTTGTTTACCTGTCCACACCGTGTCTCAGGTTGTTTACCTGTCCACACCGTGTCTCAGGTTGTTTACCTGTCCACACCGTGTCTCAGGTTGTTTACCACACCGTGTCTCAGGTTGTTTACCACACAGTGTCTCAGGTTGTTTACCTGTCCACACCGTGTCTCAGGTTGTTTACCTGTCCACACCGTGTCTCAGGTTGTTTACCTGTCCACACCGTGTCTCAGGTTGTTTACCTGTCCACACCGTGTCTCAGGTTGTTTACCTGTCCACACCGTGTCTCAGGTTGTGTACCACACCGTGTCTCAGGTTGTTTACCTCACCACACTGTCTCTCAGGTTGTTTACCACACCGTGTCTCAGGTTGTTTACCTGCAACATTTGGCAGTCTCTTACATTAGTCATTTGTTTGGCAGTGTCCCTTGGTCTTTTCTTTTGAGATTTTGTGCAGCTTGAATAGAATTCTTTGAGTGATGCTGTACATTTGCGGTGTGTGTGCGTGTGCGCGCGTGTGTGTCTATGTGTCTTGTCCTGTGCTTGTGTGTGCATGCGTACAATATTCCTATTCACCCGGGAACCTGAACAAGTTGCGCTTTGAGAGCTCCAGACGCACACATGACACGCTGCTGCAATCATAAAGAGCCCCATTGATGACAGTGACCCCTCTTGCTGGGAGATGGAGGGAGAGAGAGGGTGGAGGAGAGGTGAGGAGGAGGGAGGTAGTCGATGAAATGTTTCTTCTCTGCTCCAGAGCCGGTGACACCGACCCTTCGGTAAATAACGCTTTTCCTCTCTCTTGCACACACTCTCAGTTTAGAAGTGTACCTCTCCGCTCATTTCCCTCTCGTGCCCCCCCCCCCCCCCCCCCCCCTTCCATCTGTATCGCCCCCTCTCATGTTTACAGAGCCATTACAGGGTGCGATGCGCAGGTCATGCCGTGGCCGGCGGCCAGCTGTCGAGGCGAGGCGGACAGCGAGGGCACATCTTTCTCAGCTTTTGTATCTTTCAGGCCTGTCGGGCAAAACATTAGCAGCAATGTCACAACACAGAGCGTCGCACACGCAAACAGAAGGCGTTCATGTGTCTTCTGGACCTGTAGACGACAGACAGACGTCCATCTGGAGCGCAGAGGACATCTGCAGCAGGCCTCCGTCATCTATCACTGTCCCCGGGTTATCTTCCTCTGTGCTCCATCAAACTAACACACACTAGTGTCCTTTCTCTTGTCGTCCTCTCACAGTGGGGTCAGATCTTCATCAAATAAAACAATAAAACATCTAATTCACTTGCAAACTTCATATTGGGGACTCATCCTCACTCCTCAGCAGTGTTGGGCAAGTTACTTTCAAAATGTGATATACTACATATTACTAGTTACTTTAATTTGAAAGTAATAAGTTACTTTACAATATTACTGTCTGTGCAGTAGGGCTGTCACTTTTCATTCGAAATTCGAATGCAACTTCGAATGTGGGGGAGGGGTTCGTGTTCGATATGTAAATTGACTGTTCGTTTTTTTTTTTTTTTTTTTTTTTCTTTCTTATGAACCAAAATTAACACGTTCACTGCCAATGACGTATTAATACGTCAAAAATAATCCAACGGTTGACTGCCAATGACGTATTAATACGTCAAAAAAATGAAAAAAAAAAATTTGACCGTGGGATGTGCATCTAACCCTTTTACATCTCTTATATAATTATTGGAGCCACCGAACGTTTACAACCCATTCCACCGAGCCACTAAGTGCGACAGTGCTCTCCTGACTACAGGAAGGCAAGCAAAAAGCAGCCATTCTCATGAAAATGGATGGGGGAAAACGCTTTCGTTTTCGCGCTGATTGCTGGCGATGCGGGATTGCAAATTTGCATAATAGATTACAGGTGGAACACACTTTGAAACACGCAGCATAAATATGACCAGAATCGCAAAAGCTTCTCTCAGTCTCAACCAAAACTCCAAGAAGCGAGCGAGTCCATCCAGACTTCCTCAAACAGCGGCCGCGCAGACAGGCACAGGACAGCAGCAAAGCAGTGAGACTGGTGACAAGCTTGTGACGGCCGCTGCAGCCAAGAAGAACGCCCACGGAGGGAGGAGTTGGAAGCAACTCTCCCTCTCGCTCTCTCCCTCTCTCTCTCTCTCTCTCTCTCGCTCTCTCTCTCTCCCTCCCTCCCTCCCTCTCTCTCTCTCTCTCTCTCTCCCCCTCTCCCCCTCTCACTAGGATTAAACCTAGTGCGTCTCCCTCCCGAGAGGGAGGGAGAGAGAGAGAGAGGGAGGGAGAGCGAGAGGGAGGGAGAGAGAGAGAGAGAGGGAGAGAGGGAGGGAGAGCGAGAGGGAGGGAGAGAGAGAGAGAGAGCGAGAGGGGGAGGGAGAGAGAGAGAGAGAGAGAGCCAAAAATGAATGGTTAAAGTGACTGTTCTATCGAATTTCACAAAAAGCCGTTTATCTCGGAATAATTTTTCTGACGCTGAAACCATGCTGTATTCAACTGCTAATGCTTACATAACTACTAACTCTACAAACTAACTCTTTTAGACAGAGAAAGCACACATTCTATTAGTTCTTTTGAGATATTGTGTGTTCACAAAATCTTAGCAGAAAAGAATCCTCGGGTCTTGAAAGATGAGCCAGAATCCTCAAAAAACCCCTCTGGCAGAAGCTAACTACAGTAAAAAAAAAACGTCTGGCAGTGAATGTGTTAACCAACTGCTGCTTGCTGGTAATGTTAATCCCATGTCAGAAAAAGTCTCCAGATTTGTCGCGTTAGTCTCTTCTGAGAAAGATTGTCTCCAGGGTCTGAAAAGTTGTCTCGAGTTGGATGCAGCCAAGTTTGTGAGGCAGTGTTGTGACTGTGAGCGTCCAAGCTAACACGTCGGGCTGATGCCCGGTGGCCTGGACTGAATTTTTTTTTTTTAATTAACCAAAAAACTTTGAATATATTCGAACGAATTTCGGGCAATTAAAGTTTGTTCGAACTTTATTTTGGGAAAAAGTGCAGAGTAACTTGTTACTTATTACACTACTTTTGCATTACTTTCACCAAAATAACAGCAGTAGCAGAATGACATCGCGGCCCCAGAACCATCCTGAAAAATAATTTCAACCCCCTTGAAGTCAGTCTCTAAACCATCCAAAATTCTAAATGTTATCATTTTCCTTTGTTATTGTCATGTATTTACTGGTTATTTGCATAAAAACACACAATTTGATTAGGAAATTATTGTATCTTTATTTAAGTGCTTTGATTTTGATTTTTGACTTATGTTACTTGACAAAGTAACTGGTATAATATTACTGAAAACCTATTGGTAATAAGTTATAATATGTAGTTACTGCTAAAAGTAATATATTACATAATGTAATGATTAAGGAGTTACCCCCAAGACTGCTCCTCAGTATATACAAGGTTAGACTTGATAGTTTCAAAGTCCTTAATTTAGTTGCTTTGGATTCCCCTTTTGGCCTGTCTGTTTCCCCATGTATACGTGGGCTAAGCCGCTTGGCCTGCCAGTCATCTGGAATCTGCCCATCAATCTTCTAATTAGTTGCATAGAGTCATTAACGCTGAGTTAGAACACATGGTGGGCACCCACGTGGGCATCCTGGCAGAACGGGGCACCAGGTCACTGGAGTCAACTGTAGCCCTAAGGCACATTCCCAAACATACACACACTTACCCACTCAGGCCACTGAGAGGCCGGCCTGAAACTATAAGTATCAGATTAAATGAGTCGGATTCATTTTAATTTTAATAATTTATTATGGCATCACCGACCACTAGGTAGAATTTTTGTCACTGGCAAAATACTGCATGCTGTAGTGATACAATATAAGAATTAACATATTGTGGAAAAGTGATATTGATATTTATATTTATGTGCACTTCAAGGAGAATTTCGGTATTTTTCCAACCTGGACCCTATTTTTTTTTTATAATCAACTAATGTGAGCAGCATTTTTAGAAATTGGTGCAGTATTGACCCAGATGGCTTCAGAAGCAGGCACGGCCCTGCTGCACTGAACAAGCTTGTTTTTGCTTCAGAAGCAGGCACGGCCCGGCTGCACTGAACAAGCTTGTTTTTGCCGCTGACATTATGTGACAGGAAGATCATTATTATAGAGGTATTTACCTTCTGGTTGATCCAAGTCTTGCGAGAGTCTCGTCGTTGCAGGAAGTCAGTTGTGCCAAGCAAGATGGGATCAGCTATGTTTCACTTTGGAGTAGCCAAACAGAAAGCGTAGGTGAAAGATTTTGGCTGAAGATTTAGCAGATTTTGAGAATATGGACGCATTTGAATTAAATGACCGTTTGGTATTTGTTTGAGCCGGAGTAACATTATACTGATGGAGAGACAGAGAGGAGCAAAAGGCAGAGAGAGGGGGGGATGATCTACTGTAAGGTAAATTGAAGCATTCATTTTTTCTTTCTTTTACAATAACAATCTGAGCCTGTGTCCGTTGCAAAAATAAGCTCGTTTAGTGGATGTACGTGCACGGGCTGCTGTTTAGTGGATGTACGTGCACAGGCTACTGTTTAGTAGATGTACGTGCACGGGCTGCTGTTTAGTAGATGTACGTGCACGGGCTGCTGTTTAGTAGATGTACGTGCACAGGCTACTGTTTAGTGGATGTACGTGCACGGGCTGCTGTTTAGTAGATGTACGTGCACAGGCTACTGTTTAGTGGATGTACTGTACGTGCACGGGCTGCTGTTTAGTAGATGTACGTGCACGGGCTGCTGTTTAGTAGATGTACGTGCACAGGCTGCTGTTTAGTGGATGTACGTGCACGGGCTGCTGTTTAGTAGATGTACGTGCACGGGCTGCTGTGTAGTAGATGTACGTGCACGGGCTGCTGTTTAGTGGATGTACGTGCACGGGCTGCTGTTTAGTAGATGTACGTGCACAGGCTACTGTTTAGTGGATGTACGTGCACAGGCTACTGTTTAGTAGATGTAAGTGCACGGGCTGCTGTTTAGTAGATGTACTGTACGTGCACGGGCTGCTGAGGCAGGAGGGGCATGCGCAGTGGTGTAGTCTACCTTTTTTCAGAGGGTATACTGACTCTGACCCCCCCACACACCTCGGGGGGGCGTGGTTTTGGCCAGAAGTGGGCGGAGATTCAACCCATTTTTTGTTATTGTTGTTCCTCCCCAAATTTACAGAATAGCTTCACCCATCAGCTTCATCTTGCTTATTCGGTCGCTATTCTCACTCCTGAAGATTTGTTTACCGACAGGGAGAAAGCCCCACGTGATAGCCACCCGTCAATCTCTCTCTCTCTCTCTCTCTCTGCTCAACGCTGTAACATCATTTTATTTCGAAATTCAGTTGACTTTGCCATTTCCCACAGATATTGTCGCGTTTTTCTTTAATGGCTTGACAGAAAAAGTCTGCCTTCACGCGCCTAGTCGGCTTGAAAATAGAACTCACGGAAAAATCGGCGCAGCTCAGGCGAGGCGTGGGTACACGGAAGGTTCACGTTGAGGCGCCCTGTGTACACAGCCTCATTGACTAAAAAGGACGCCTATTTAAAAGCGTGGGTAAAGGCAAGGCTTGGGTGCAACGTAGGGTAACACACAGAGCGCACAGGGTGAATTTTATGAATGGAAATTGAAAACGATACGTATCATAGCGCATTTCCCAGTGCGCATACGCAAATCTGAGTCATTTCGCAGTGTGTATACTGCGTATACGTGCGTATCACGTAGACAACACCACTGGGCATGCGTGCAAAGAGGCCTTAACCATGGTCAATACTGCAGCAATTTCAAAGATTTCTGCTCACATTAGTTAGCTAATAAACATAAACATAAAAACTATGAAAATAGGGTCGAGGTTTGAAAATACCGAAATTCTCCTTTAATGGACAACACGACCTGTAATGGCACTTCAAAGTCACTTTGGCAGATGTTTTCGGTTCGTTGATGTGCCCTCCTCTCCTAAACTTCCTCACTCCACCTCCTCCTCCTCCTGTACTCCTCATCCATTCCAGCCCAAGGAGGACCGCCGCTCGTTTAGTCGCATTGCATATTTTAGCCTGCCATCTGGTCAGCCCTGCCTGGCTCCACAGGGGGCCTCCCATCCTCTCATATTCATATTCTGCTAGCATATTGTTCCCACTGCTTTTCAACAGCGCCTCTCCACTTCTTTATTTCTTTGTACAGGAGAGGCTGGTTGGCAAACGGTGCGCCCCCACCACTCACCGCCTCTTCCAGTTGTCCTATCAAGTGTAACCTGGAGGCCCCTGGTAGAGCAATTAGAGCGCTCTCCCTGCCCACCTCTTGTAATGAAGCCCGGCACATTCCCCAATCTATAGCCCCTTTAGTCTCCCCTAATGGGACATCATTATTGTCAAAGAAACAATGTAAATGGAAATGAACATACTCATTAGCCAGTCGCAGGCAGAAACCTTTGGCGCTCTCTGCTTGCAACTCCCCCCTACAAACGCACGCACACGCACACACAGACGCACACACACACACACACACACACACACACACACACACAAACACACACACACACACACACACACACACACACTTGAACCTCCTCCCTCCAGCTCCTCCGGACTCCTGCTCCAGCTTGCTTTATTCCTCTGGCAGCATGTGTGTGTGTGTGTGTGTGTGTGTGTGTGTGTGTGTGTGTGTGTGTGTGTGTGTGTGTGTGTGTGTGTGTGTGTGTACGTGTACGTGCGTGCATGCGTATGTGTGTGTGTCTTTTACTCAAGGTGAGGGGGGAATGAAATGAACATGGATAATTCCATTATTGGCATTCAGTCAGCGTTTCTGCACATGTTAATTGTTGCATGTGTTTTGGTCTGGTCTGTGTAGCTCACGTTCTCACCCCACTGCTTCCTCGCCTGCCCCCTCCCCAGGGCGCACCTGTGCAGCGGTCCAGGTCTCTGTCCCCAGCCAGCAGAGAGGAGACGGCCCGTGGGAGGCCTGGAGCGAGAGGAGCGGAACCGAGGATTCAGGACCTTGAGGACCTGCTCCAGTTGAAGGTAACTAACCCACATGAATACACACAATAATAAACTCTCGTCCTATCTAGACCCCTGCCCTTTTCATTGTTATCTCTTATTGTAGGCCTTTTATTTCTTAGAACCAATGTCTTCGTCTCTGCCTTTGTCTTCCATCCCAATTTCCTCCCCACCAGTAGCAGTTGAAGCCACTGGCTTTGAAGGACTTGAAAGTATTGCTGTGTTGAATCATGACATAGTGGTGTCCAGCTGATAGAGTGGTGCAGCAGTAAGGCCTCATGGAGCCGCTGGTTGCTGTAGCCGCTATCTCTCCTATGACTGCTGCTATTGGCTGCTGCGGTTGTGAGAAAGTCTGCAGCGTTGTAACAGTCACGCTCTCCAAAGGGTTCAATTGCACTACTGTTGCCACTGCCTCCTCTTTGACCTTCTCTAACAATGTGTTATATATATATATATACACACACACACACACACACACACACACACACACACACACACACACACACACACACACACACACACAGACAGACACATATACAGAGTGTACGTGGGCAGTGAAGCAGCAGGAGAGGAGCTGCTCTGGTGAAGGTGGATGCAGCAGGACTTGGGCTCCCCCCCTAAACGAATCAGCTTCATCGCTCTTTTAACCTTCACATGCACTCTGACGTCTTTCTCCCACTGTTTCCTCTGGTCCTGTTGTTTCTTCTCCCTCTCTCTCTCTCTGTCTCTCTCTCTCTCTCTCTCTCTGACTGTCTCTCTCTCTGTCTCTGTCTCTCTCTCTCTCTCTCTGTCTCTCTCTCTCTCTCTCTCTCTCTCTGACTGTCTCTCTCTCTCTCTCTGTCTCTCTCTCTCTGTGTGTGTCTCTCTCTCTCATTCAGTCCAGGCACAAATAGAGAACAGAGAGAGAGCTAATTGCCACCTCTCACCTGTGTTTATTTTCAGCTCTCAAGTTTTGGCTTTTTGCTCTATTTTTTTCTTAATTCTCCCAATCCTAATATGATTATTTCCCCCTCATACTGTCCTCACTCCCTTTCTTTTTCCATTCCATCCTTCAGACTGACCAGTAACCAGTGATTCTGCAGAGGTCAGAGGTCATCTCCCTTTGCACACAATCCCGGGAACACATTACGTGTCATTTTGTTGTCGTATCTCAAGTGTACGGCAACCATTTGAGGGCATCCTCGTCCATCAGAGTATAGGCTATCGTTCCTCAGTCTAAGCGTTGTCAGTTGTCATGTCTCCTATAGTAAACCATGTCGAGTGCTCTGAAACACCTTCAGTCCTCACACGAAAACGTTGTCATTCCTCCTGCCTCACTTATCACTCAAACTAGCTGTCAGGCATCACTCCTCACGTCTCACACAAAAACGTTGTCGATCCTCCTGCAGACTAGCTGTCAGGCATCACTCAAACTAGCTGTCAGTCATCACATGAAAACGCTGTCATTCGTTGTCTTTTGTTGTTCTTCCGTGTGTGATGGGGAAACCGCAAGAATACCTCTGTGAAATGAGCAACAATTTCTTACAACTTCACTTTCGGTTGAGTGATTTTGCCTTCAAAATAAAAGCGTGTTTTTTTTTAGTATAGATTAAAGTAGTAATCCATGAGACCCAACAGAATTAACATCGTAACACTAAGAGGAACATCTAGTTTAATAATCAAAGATTAAACTAGATGTTCCTCTTAGTGTTACTATGTTAATTCTCCTCCCACACAGAATTAACATAGTAACACGTCTTTTTGTGGCGGTCCAAATCCTTTTGTGGCGGCCCGCCACAAATTCCTTTATGTATGGGAAACACTGGAGCACACTCGACATGGTTTACTAGGAGGCATGACAACTGACAACGCTTAGACTGAGGAATGACAGCCAAACCTCTGAATGACGAGGATGCCTTAAAATGGTTGCCGTACAGGTGACACATGCATGGCTGTCTTAGTTAACACTGCCGGCTGCCAGGTGAGAGGCATTTAGCAAAGGTACTTGCAGAAAAACAGTGATTGGCAACTCACTGGGATCACATGCTATAAGGGCATCAGTGCAGAGGCATGACCTAGTGGTCCTATCGTTTGCCGGGATCTGGCACTGAGCAAGCCACCTCCCATCAGTTGCACCTCCAGCATCTGGCAGTACAGTAGGCTACTTCACTCTGTCCAGTACAGTAGACTACTTCACTCTGTCCAGTACAGTAGGCTACTTCACTCTGTCCAGTACAGTAGCTACTTCACTCTGTCCAGTACAGTAGCTACTTCACTCTGTCCAGTACAGTAGGCTACTTCACTCTGTACAGTACAGTAGGCTACTTCACTCTGTACAGTACAGTAGCTACTTCACTCTGTCCAATACAGTAGCTAGTTCCAGTACAGTAGGATACTTCACTCTGTCCAGTACAGTAGCTACTTCACTCTGTCCAGTACAGTAGCTACTTCACTCTGTCCAGTACAGTAGCTACTTCACTCTGTCCAGTACAGTAGGCTACTTCACTCTGTCCAGTACAGTAGCTACTTCACTCTGTCCAGTACAGTAGCTACTTCACTCTGTCCAGTACAGTAGGCTACTTCACTCTGTCCAGTACAGTAGGCTACTTCGCTCTGTCCAGTACAGTAGGCTACTTCACTCTGTCCAGTACAGTAGGCTACTTCACTCTGTCCAGTACAGTAGGCTACTTCACTCTGTCCAGTACAGTAGCTACTTCGCTCTGTCCAGTACAGTAGGCTACTTCACTCTGTCCAGTACAGTAGCTACTTCACTCTGTCCAGTACAGTAGCTACTTCACTCTGTCCAGTACAGTAGGCTACTTCACTCTGTCCAGTACAGTAGGCTACTTCACTCTGTCCGGGTCTGTTGTTCTCCACTTGATCCTATCCAACTCTTTCCAATAGAATGCCTTTCAAATTGGGCACGCCAGCCTTTACCATTGACACGTTGACCTTAGCAGCTAACTAGAGATGCTGCGATCGAGATTTTTCAATTCCGATCCGATTCCGATATTTTAGCCTCAAAACCGATCCGATTCCGATCAAATTTCGATACCCGATTCAATACCGATTTCGATCCGATACCGATACAGCACATATTTAAGCCTCTCTACTCTATGCTGCCTGATAGCTAGCAGGCAACAAACATTTTTAGGGTTAGGTATGTATGTGTGTGCTTTGGTAATATAGTATGTAAACGATTTAGTTCATCTAATTAATTTGATGTAAAACTAAAACATAACAATCAAATACACACTTCTTTTGTAATGGGTGAACACTGGACACAAATAATTATTGTTTCCTCACACATACACCCCCACTCTGTCTCACACAGGACACACACACACACAGCCCTGTCCCTGTCCCTGTCTCTCTCTCTCACACACACACACACACACACACACACACACACACACACACACACACACACACACACACACACACACACACACACACACACACACACACACACACAGAGCCCTGTCCCTGTTTGTCTCTCACACACACACACAAAGTTTGTGCATACATTTCCACTGCCAGATTGGAGGAGTCTTTTGTCATTTTCTAATGTTACTTCTCTTCAGTGCAATACGTTTTGATAACGACCTGCTGTACAGCGCTGTTCGCTTAGTCAACTATGTGTCGTTAACGTGAGTTAGAGGAGGAAGCTGGTGTTAGCTAGCTAATTAGCCACGTTAGCTGCCTCAGTGGGTAACGTTAGCCTATAGAGAGTATTTATCTGACGTTTATGTTAGCTACTCCTCAAACCTGCGGGTGGAAATGGTTTATGCGATGCGATGTATGTTGAAGCAAGACAACGTTTTAATGTACCTTGAATTGGACAAATTACGACGGGTCGTGCTCACGCAGATCTAAGCCCTGGCCATCCTAGGCTCAACGCGAGACTCATCAGTCATTCGGTTGAGTCTCGCAAAGTTACACAAAGTTTGTGCATACATTTCCACTGCCAGATTGGAGGAGTCTTTCGTCCTTATCTAATGTTACTTCTCTTCAGTGCAATACATTTTGATAACGACCTGCTGTACAGCGCCGTTCGCTCAGTCAACTAACGTGTCATTAACGTTAGTTAGAGGAGAAAGATAGCTGGTGTTAGCTAGCTAATTAGCCATGTTAGCTGCCTCAGTGGGTAACGTTAGCCTATAGAGAGTATTTATCTGACGTTTATGTTAGCTACTCCTCAAACCTGCGGGTGGAATTGGTGTATGCGATGCGATGTATGTTGAAGCAAGACAACGTTTTGGCCCTGGCCATCCTAGGCTCAACGCGGCCTCTGTGTGCTGCTGCTGCTGCTGCTGCTGCATGCTGGATAGAAATCCTGGAGCGGAGTCATGGAATGGAGTGCTTATATTGGAGCCTTGGATCGGTCATTTTCGCTGGAATCCGATCCGATCCGATCCATGTTTTTTGGCTGATATCGCGCCGATATCCGATCACATGATCGGATCGCAGCATCTCTACAGCTAACAGCAGCAGACAAACAAACAATTCTCACAATAATGGCCTTGTTTTTTCCCCTCTCCGACAGACTTTCAAGTAAACAGTAGCAGTTGCTGTGTAATTATTTTTCAGCTTGAGGACGTCCACTGATGTGTAGGGCGGCTGAGCAGAGAGGGGTGTGTATTGATCGGTGGGCAAAGGGTCTGTGGCCTGATGACCAGAGCCGGGCTGCCCAGGGGGAGCTCTATAAGAGAGCCTGGGAAACCATCATGTGGCTAATGCCTTGCCACTCGCACCGGCCAGCCCCCCTCTGCAATCAATCAGTCAGTCAGCCTGAGCCTCCTCCACTCTCCTCTGTCCTCCCCTCCCTCCTCCAGCCCCTAGTTCCACCAGCTAACACCCCCCTCCAGTCCCTAGTCCCACCAGCTAACACCCCCCCCTCCAGCCCCTAGTTCCACCAGCTAACACCCCCCTCCAGTCCCTAGTTCCACCAGCTAACACCCCCCCCCTCCAGCCCCTAGTTCCACCAGCTAACACCCCCCCCCCCTCCAGCCCCTAGTTCCACCAGCTAACACCCCCCCTCCAGCCCCTAGTTCCACCAGCTAACACCCCCCCTCCAGCCCCTAGTTCCACCAGCTAACACCCCCCCCCCCTCCAGCCCCTAGTTCCACCAGCTAACACCCCCCCTCCAGCCCCTAGTTCCACCAGCTAACACCCCCCCCCCTCCAGCCCCTAGTTCCACCAGCTAACACCCCCCCCCCCTCCAGCCCCTAGTTCCACCAGCTAACACCCCCCCCCCCCCCCCCCTCCAGCCCCTAGTTCCACCAGCTAACACCCCCCCCCCCCCCCCTCCAGCCCCTAGTTCCACCAGCTAACACCCCCCCCCCCCCCTCCAGCCCCTAGTTCCACCAGCTAACACTACCCTGCTCTGGCCTCTTTCATTACAGGCCTGTTTGGGGGGTTGCAGGGCTTCTTGAAGGGGCTGAGGATGTCTTGCAGATGTCCTCTGCGAATAATCCACACTACGGAAAATCCATACTTGTCACATTGGCAGTGTGAGTGTGTGTGCGTGTGCGTGTGCGTGTGTGCGGGTGTGTGTGTGTGTGTGTCTGCCCGCTGCATGTTTGTGTGCTCTCTCTGTTCTCTTTGTCCTTGTTAATAATAACAGGGCTGAGGGCTCTCTGCAGGGCAGCCGTGTCATATCAGCAGTAAACAAGCTCCTTCCCTTCACAAAGCGCTCCACAGCCCTGCCTGCCTGCCTGCCTGCCTGCCTGCCTGCCTGGCCACTCAAGCAGAAAGCTGCCCCGCACTCCTCCTTTCACTTTCTCTTTCTTCCCATTCTCATTTCTCTCTTCTCCCGTCCTCCCCACTTTTTTCACTGGCCACTTTCCGCTCTTTCGTCTGTTTGTCCTGCCTGTTGAAAGTGTTTTCTCCGTCTGTTAAGGTCAATGTAAAGGCGAGTTTGGGGGGGGGGGGCGGGTTGTCAAGAAAATCTATATGTTCTCTCACCCCCCCCCCCCCCCCCTTTAAAGATGGAGCCCAATCTTGCTGTGTTTTAATAGCCATCAACAACCTGCCCCCAGCAACCACCAACAACCACAACACACGTGTGTCGGTCATATACTGTAGTGTCGCTAGTTACCTCAGTTGGGAGTTAACCCCACTCAGTGAGTGCGTTTTTTCGTGCATGCGTGCACACGTGTGTGTGTGTGTGTGTGTGTGTGTGTGTGTGTGTGTGTGTGTGTGGGTGTGTGTGTGTGTGTGTGTGTGTGTGTGTGTGTGTGTGTGTGTGCATGCGTATTCCCGATTGCTCTCCTCTGGCCCCGTTAGCTGGTCATGTAAATGTCGTCCTCTATAATGATGTCTCAGTTGGCCAGTCAGAGTGGAAGCCCTTGTCAGGAAGAAAGGGGACGACAGAAAAGAATGTGAACGGTAACCAGCTGGCCACCTGTCAGACAAAGGTGTTCCTCCCTCTGTAACGGAGAACCTTGAGGGTTGAACTTTGGCATGTTACATCATCTACAACTAGAGAGCAGATAGGGCATATTTGAGGGAGAGGGGGCTGTCACGTCCATGAGCTCAAATGAATTAAAATGTGTCAAAATGTCTTAGTTGCGACTGTATTTTTGTGCCTTGCAGACGGAGGAGAATGAGGAGCTGAAGAGGGCTCATGATAAACGCCATGAGCGCCTCTGTCTGATCCAGACCAACTACAGGGCTGTCAGAGAGCAGCTGAAAGAGCTGGAGGAATCAAATGGCTTGTGAGTACTGTGTGTTGTAGTTTTGACATCCTGTGTGTTGTGTGGATGTGTGTGTGTGTTGTGTGGGTGTGTGTGTGTGTGTGTGTGTGTGTGTGTGTGTGTGTGTGTGTGTGTGTGTGTGTGTGTTGTGTGGCTGTCACACAACACACAGGAGCTGTTTGTATCCACACAATCATTTCATACAGTCCAACACATACAGTACCTGTGGCGATGTACACAAGGCAACTCAGATAACTTGCAGTTCCGTGATCCACCAGCAGTCAGTCAGTCAGTCAGGGATGTTTGAAAGCACATGCCTCTCCTGGCCTTATGTTAAAAGCCCTTGTGAAATCCTACAACCCTCTGAAAGCACGCACAAACAGTCTCAGAGCCCCGCTGCTCTCCACATGTTGTCTGACAAGAGCCCAGTTCTGGATCTGGATCTGGATCTGGATCTGGATCTGGATCTGGATCTCTCCACATGTTGTCTGACAAGAGCCCAGCACTGGATCTGGGAAAGTGGGAGAAATGCCTCCCTTTTGCCTTTGAAAAGCTCCAAGGTTTTAAGCCCAGTCAATTTGGGGCGCTTTGTGCCATGTGTGTGTGTGTGTGTGTGTGTGTGTGTGTGTGTGTGTGTGTAAAACATGTGTGTGTGTCTGCGTCTCCTCTCCCTCAGCGTTCATTAGGATGTGAGAGCCGGAGGCTGGAGGTGTCTGGTCCTGGGGGGGAGGGCAAGGTGTTTGAGGAGGCCTGAGGAGGGGAGAGGGCCATTTCCTGCTTCAGACCTGCTATCTTCACCAGAAACCACAGGGTTTTCACACAAAGAGGGGGAATGCGCCGGCAAATGTCATTAATATGAATCTCTTGCTCTCCCCAGTTCTTTTTCATACTTTTTCCATCTCTCCGTTTCTTTCTTAAAAGCGTGCTGGAGGACATTTTGAACTGTAACTAAAGGGTGCGTACGTCTGGTGGCCGCACGGGAGCAAAGTGTTGACCCCGTCAGCTGTTTTCTCTCCGGGTTAATTAAAGAAAACAGCGGTGCAATGTGAGCCCGTGTGAAAGTGGAGCGAGGGAGAGAGCGCGCTCAGCGCCGGGCTCGACCCGGCTCACAGCAGCTCAGCGCCGCTCAGCAGCAGCATGTGTCTGAGCTCAGCAGCATGTGTCTGAGCAGCAGCATCATGTGTCTGAGCAGCAGCATCATGTGTCTGAGCTCAGCAGCATCATGTGTCTGAGCTCAGCAGCATCATGTGTCTGAGCTCAGCAGCACCATGTGTCTGAGCTCAGCAGCACCATGTGTCTGAGCTCAGCAGCATCATGTGTCTGAGCTCAGCAGCATCATGTGTCTGTGAGCTCAGCAGCATCATGTGTCTGAGCTCAGCAGCATCATGTGTCTGAGCTCAGCAGCATCATGTGTCTGAGCTCAGCAGCACCATGTGTCTGAGCTCAGCAGCATCATGTGTCTGTGAGCTCAGCAGCATCATGTCTCTGAGCTCAGCAGCACCATGTGTCTGAGCTCAGCAGCACCATGTGTCTGAGCTCAGCAGCATCATGTGTCTGTGAGCTCAGCAGCATCATGTGTCTGAGCTCAGCAGCATCATGTGTCTGAGCTCAGCAGCATCATGTGTCTGAGCTCAGCAGCATCATGTGTCTGAGCTCAGCAGCATCATGTGTCTGAGCTCAGCAGCATCATGTGTCTGAGCTCAGCAGCATCATGTGTCTGTGAGCTCAGCAGCATCATGTGTCTGAGCTCAGCAGCATCATGTGTCTGAGCTCAGCAGCATCATGTGTCTGAGCTCAGCAGCATCATGTGTCTGAGCTCAGCAGCATCATGTGTCTGTGAGCTCAGCAGCATCATGTGTCTGAGCTCAGCAGCATCATGTGTCTGTGAGCTCAGCAGCATCATGTGTCTGAGCTCAGCAGCATCATGTGTCTGAGCTCAGCAGCATCATGTGTCTGAGCTCAGCAGCATCATGTGTCTGTGAGCTCAGCAGCATCATGTGTCTGAGCTCAGCAGCATCATGTGTCTGTGAGCTCAGCAGCATCATGTGTCTGAGCTCAGCAGCAGCATCATGTGTCTGTGAGCTCAGCAGCATCATGTGTCTGAGCTCAGCAGCATCATGTGTCTGTGAGCTCAGCAGCATCATGTGTCTGAGCTCAGCAGCAGCATCATGTGTCTGTGAGCTCAGCAGCATCATGTGTCTGAGCTCAGCAGCAGCATCATGTGTCTGTGAGCTCAGCAGCATCATGTGTCTGAGCTCAGCAGCAGCATCATGTGTCTGAGCTCAGCTGCATCATGTGTCTGAGCTCAGCAGCAGCATGTGTCTGAGACAGTAACTGGGTTTCCATCCACCTCTGGATATTCGCATTTACCCAAAATGCGAATATAAACTTGAATGGAAACACCAGAAATTCGAATAAAGGTCGAAATATCGCATAAATGTTTTTACGCTTGGAGGGGGTGGATTTATCAGCGTATCGACAGTAGGAAGATGCGAACTTTTGCAATGGAAACAGATTTTGCGAATTAACGATGACGTACCAGATGTGACTTCACTTCCGCTTCATGCTACTCCAGGGGGAAATGGTGGCGATTAGCGCCAGGCAGTCTGAATGAAATTGAATGTAACGTTCGCAATTCTATGTATTAAATTCTAAAAAACGACCCTCAACATTTGGGAAGGCTAAGCCACACAACTAGTTCGTTATAATCTAACATCATGCTTTGAAGGCGACTTTACGACGATGAGGACGGTGATCATCACCATCACCGGGTGATGACTCAATCAAAGCAGGTCTCCGCTGATAGAGATCTCTTACAGGCACACAGGCACGTTACGCCTCCTCCTGACGAGAAGCGCCACCGACTGCTCAACCTGCCGACTCCCAAAACTCGCTAAACAAAACTGAATGGAAACATGCATAAATTCGCATTTTATTTTGCGGATTTTCACAAAATTCGCTTGAATTATGCGATACATTTGGATGGAAACCCAGTTAATGGGAACTCTCGTAACGGACAAGCCCGTCTTTTATTGTCACACGAACACCACAATACATGCATGCGGCCACAACACACTCATGCTGACGGTGGCCGGTGAAAAGTGTCCTCTGCATTTAACCCATCCAGGCATGTCGTTTCCTCCGAGGGGCAGGCCAGGAGCAGTGGTCGCTTTCTCGTACAGCGCCCGGGGAACAAAGACCGACAGGGAGATAGAGAAAGACTCTCTGACTGTTTGGTCCGCTGTCATACATTTTAGCAGCTTATCAAAGAAGGGTTCTGCCTGCTGAAATGGTGTACTTTTTTTTTTAGAAGATTCCTGTGAAACCCTGGATGTTGCAAGCAAAAAAATAGGAGAAAAATTGTAGGTTGTAAATAAAAGATTGAAGAAAACCCACAGTTCCATAATGTCATGTCTTGCTATTTTTTTTTTATCCCATATTATTCTGTTCAACGGTTCATCAGTTAGACCCAGTTAGACTCACTGGATCCATGTGATAAAGGGTATATAAAGAAACAAAACTTGAACTTGAACATGATATTATTATTATCCCAATGCTAGAGTGCATCTGTATTTCATGACGGATTTTGACATCAAACGGATGCAATAGGCAACTTTGGCCTTTTCAATGGGAGCCCTCCATGCCACCAGCCAGTCACTCCATGTTCTGATCCTGGTATTCATTTGGCATGAAGCCCCGTCCTTAAATAGCTGTTAAAGCCACTGGAGTAATGGCAGCCGGAATGGGAGACAATAGAAAATGACTTAAACTCTCCCATTAGTGGTGGGAGATCAGGGCCCTAACAAGTCAGGGGGGATGGGCGTGGAGTCTCATTGCATCTCCAGCTTGTTAGGGATTTCCCACTAGCTTCATGCTGTGTTGTTGCCTTTTCAGGAAGGTGTGGGGGGGCTGTTTTGTTTCCCCTTTTGTGTGTTGGGCTGAAAGTAATAAGACTCCCTCCTCACCTGCCACACACACACACACACACACACACACACACACACACACACACACACACACACACACACACACACACACACACACACACACACACACACACACTCACATGTCTGCACATACACACCTCCTCACCTGCCACACACACATGCACATGCCTGCACATACACACCCCCTTTATTATAATTATTTTGGAGATGGGAGGGAAAAAGGGGTTGTATCTACTTCGATCCTACTTCTCTTCGTATGGCAAAATTATATTTGACCAAAGCTATTAGTGTACTGTTGGCCACTGACCCCACTGTGTGGACATTCCAGTTTGCTGCTCTCCTTATGCCTGGTTCAGACTACACGAATTCAGCCCGATATTAGACCGATTTGGTCGTGCGCGACAGATTTTCAGCGTCGGGCCCGAATATGACCGTCGGGGAAGACGATCGGCCGTCTTCACCTCTTGTAGTGTGACATAATCAAAGACCAGCGTCGGGACCAGTCGCGACGTCTAGGACGCCTCACGACGCCCTGACGAAAAGACTGGCATGTCAGTCTTTTGGACATGGTTTCGCCTAGTGTGACACCCCGGAAGACAGGTATCAGGTCCTGGGGAGACCGCTCCCCGCTCGATACAGATTTCACCCGCTCGCACTCACCGCTCCGCTCCGCTCCGCTCAAAAGAAAAGAGATAAAAAGGCCAGGGTGTTTTAATTTGCGTTTAAGCGCCTGGGCAATGGGCATTGCTCACTACAAATAACATGAGCTCAGCAGAGTCGGCTGCATGTTCGTTTCTCTTCCTTCTCGTCTCGCAGCAGCTGGCAAGAAAATAGTGGGCGTGCACATGAAGTAAGTTGGAGGCTGGAGCGGATAGCGGAGTGCATCACAGTAGAGCCTGTCACTCATCCAAATAACGTTAATTCTGCAAGGGATATATATAGCACCTGGATTACATACATGTTTCACATAGGGTTGTGTTTGGATTTCAATGTTTTATTTTGCCCAATATTGAAATGTTCTACAATTGCATGTCGTGCTAACATAAACATTATTTCTATCTACCACTTTAGCCTATTTAGGCTGATTTGGTTGCTATTTCTTGTCAATGTATTGGCCTCAATGAATGCTGGGAGATTTCGTTCACAGGTCCGCCTCCCCGACGACCTGTGAACTCGCTGACGACAGCAGACGACGTGATGACGGTGGCATACGATGCTCTGTCGGTGTTAAGTGAGAATACACTTGTAGTGTGGCCAGTCTCCCGACCAAGACATGTCACGAATTTATGGCAGTATAATGGCCTCGTCTGACATGGTGACATCGTGAACGACAAAAAATATCGTGTAGTCTGATCCTGGCATTATATGAATCTTCATCTTTCATCAGCCGAGATTTATTGAATTGAGTGACATTAGCAGTGTTTGCTGACCAGATTTATTGAATTGAGTGACATTAGCAGTGTGTGCTGACCAGATTTATTGAATTGAGTGACATTAGCAGTGTGTGATAACCAGATTTATTGAATTGAGTGACATTAGCAGTGTGTGATAACCAGATTGATTGAATTGAGTGACATTAGCAGTGTGTGATAACCAGATTGATTGAATTGAGTGACATTAGCAGTGTTTGATAACCAGATTTATTAAATTGAGTGACATTAGCCGTGTGTGATAACCAGATTTATTAATGAATTGAGTGACATTAGCCGTGTGTGATAACCAGATTTATTGAATTGAGTGACATTAGCAGTGTGTGATAACCAGATTTATTGAATTGAGTGACATTAGCAGTGTGTGATAACCAGATTGATTGAATTGAGTGACATTAGCAGTGTTTGATAACCAGATTTATTGAATTGAGTGACATTAGCAGTGTGTGATAACCAGATTTATTAAATTGAGTGACATTAGCAGTGTTTGATAACCAGATTTATTGAATTGAGTGACATTAGCCATGTGTGATAACCAGATTTATTGAATTGAGTGACATTAGCAGTGTGTGATAACCAGATTTATTGAATTGAGTGACATTATCAATGTGTGATAACCAGATTGATTGAATTGAGTGACATTAGCAGTGTGTGATAACCAGATTGATTGAATTGAGTGACATTAGCAGTGTGTGATAACCAGATTGATTGAATTGAGTGACATTAGCAGTGTGTGATAACCAGATTGATTGAATTGAGTGACATTAGCAGTGTTTGATAACCAGATTTATTGAATTGAGTGACATTAGCAGTGTGTGATAACCAGATTTATTGAATTGAGTGACATTAGCAGTGTTTGATAACCAGATTTATTGAATTGAGTGACATTAGCCGTGTGTGATAACCAGATTTATTGAATTGAGTGACATTAGCCGTGTGTGATAACCAGATTTATTGAATTGAGTGACATTAGCAGTGTGTGATAACCAGATTTATTGAATTGAGTGACATTAGCAGTGTTTGATAACCAGATTTATTGAATTGAGTGACATTAGCAGTGTGTGATAACCAGATTGATTGAATTGAGTGACATTAGCAGTGTTTGATAACCAGATTTATTGAATTGAGTGACATTAGCCGTGTGTGATAACCAGATTTATTAATGAATTGAGTGACATTAGCCGTGTGTGATAACCAGATTTATTGAATTGAGTGACATTAGCCGTGTGTGATAACCAGATTTATTAATGAATTGAGTGACATTAGCAGTGTGTGCTGACCAGATTTATTGAATTGAGTGACATTAGCAGTGTGTGATAACCAGATTTATTGAATTGAGTGACATTAGCAGTGTGTGATAACCAGATGTTATTGAATTGAGTGACATTAGCAGTGTGTGATGACCAGATTTATTGAATTGAGTGACATTAGCAGTGTGTGATAACCAGATTTATTGAATTGAGTGACATTAGCAGTGTGTGATGACCAGATTTATTGAATTGAGTGACATTAGCAGTGTGTGATAACCAGATTTATTGAATTGAGTGACATTAGCAGTGTGTGATAACCAGATTTATTGAATTGAGTGACATTAGCAGTGTGTGATGACCAGATTTATTGAATTGAGTGGCATTAGCAGTGTGTGATAACCAGATTTATTGAATTGAGTGACATTAGCAGTGTGTGATAACCAGATTTATTGAATTGAGTGACATTAGCAGTGTGTGATAACCAGATTTATTGAATTGAGTGACATTAGCAGTGTGTGATAACCAGATTTATTGAATTGAGTGACATTAGCAGTGTGTGCTGACCAGATTTATTGAATTGAGTGACATTAGCAGTGTGTGATAACCAGATTTATTGAATTGAGTGACATTAGCAGTGTGTGATAACCAGATTTATTGAATTGAGTGACATTAGCAGTGTGTGCTGACCAGATTTATTGAATTGAGTGACATTAGCAGTGTGTGCTGACCAGATTTATTGAATTGAGTGACATTAGCAGTGTGTGATGACCAGATTTATCGAATTGAGTGACATTAGCAGTGTGTGATAACCAGATGTTATTGAATTGAGTGACATTAGCAGTGTGTGATAACCAGATTGATTGAATTGAGTGACATTAGCAGTGTGTGATAACCAGATTGATAGAATTGAGTGACATTAGCAGTGTGTGATAACCAGATTTATTGAATTGAGTGACATTAGCAGTGTTTGATAACCAGATTTATTGAATTGAATGACATTAGCAGTGTGTGATAACCAGATTGATAGAATTGAGTGACATTAGCAGTGTGTGATAACCAGATTTATTGAATTGAGTGACATTAGCAGTGTGTGATAACCAGATTTATTGAATTGAGTGACATTAGCAGTGTGTGATAACCAGATTTATTGAATTGAGTGACATTAGCAGTGTGTGATAACCAGATTTATTGAATTGAGTGACATTAGCAGTGTGTGATAACCAGATTTATTGAATTGAGTGACATTAGCAGTGTGTGATAACCAGATTTATTGAATTGAGTGACATTAGCAGTGTGTGCTGACCAGATTTATTAAATTGAGTGACATTAGCAGTGTGTGATAACCAGATTTATTGAATTGAGTGACATTAGCCGTGTGTGATAACCAGATGTTATTGAATTGAGTGACATTAGCCGTGTGTGATAACCAGATGTTATTGAATTGAGTGACATTAGCAGTGTGTGATAACCAGATTTATTGAATTGAGTGGCATTAGCAGTGTGTGATAACCAGATTTATTGAATTGAGTGACATTAGCAGTGTGTGATAACCAGATGTTATTGAATTGAGTGACATTAGCCGTGTGTGATAACCAGATGTTATTGAATTGAGTGACATTAGCAGTGTGTGATAACCAGATTTATTGAATTGAGTGGCATTAGCAGTGTGTGATAACCAGATTTATTGAATTGAGTGGCATTAGCAGTGTGTGATAACCAGATTTATTGAATTGAGTGACATTAGCAGTGTGTGATAACCAGATTTATTGAATTGAGTGACATTAGCAGTGTGTGATAACCAGATTTATTGAATTGAGTGACATTAGCAGTGTGTGATAACCAGATGTTATTGAATTGAGTGACATTAGCCGTGTGTGATAACCAGATTTATTAATGAATTGAGTGACATTAGCAGTGTGTGATAACCAGATGTTATTGAATTGAGTGACATTAGCCGTGTGTGATAACCAGATGTTATTGAATTGAGTGACATTAGCCGTGTGTGATAACCAGATTTATTGAATTGAGTGACATTAGCCGTGTGTGATAACCAGATGTTATTGAATTGAGTGACATTAGCAGTGTGTGATAACCAGATTTATTGAATTGAGTGACATTAGCAGTGTGTGATAACCAGATTTATTGAATTGAGTGACATTAGCAGTGTGTGATAACCAGATGTTATTGAATTGAGTGACATTAGCAGTGTGTGATGACCAGATTTATTGAATTGAGTGACATTAGCAGTGTGTGATAACCAGATTTATTGAATTGAGTGACATTAGCAGTGTGTGATGACCAGATTTATTGAATTGAGTGACATTAGCAGTGTGTGATAACCAGATTTATTGAATTGAGTGACATTAGCAGTGTGTGATAACCAGATTTATTGAATTGAGTGACATTAGCAGTGTGTGATGACCAGATTTATTGAATTGAGTGGCATTAGCAGTGTGTGATAACCAGATTTATTGAATTGAGTGACATTAGCAGTGTGTGATGACCAGATTTATCGAATTGAGTGACATTAGCAGTGTGTGATAACCAGATGTTATTGAATTGAGTGACATTAGCAGTGTGTGATAACCAGATTGATTGAATTGAGTGACATTAGCAGTGTGTGATAACCAGATTGATAGAATTGAGTGACATTAGCAGTGTGTGATAACCAGATTTATTGAATTGAGTGACATTAGCAGTGTTTGATAACCAGATTTATTGAATTGAATGACATTAGCAGGGTGTGATAACCAGATTGATAGAATTGAGTGACATTAGCAGTGTGTGATAACCAGATTTATTGAATTGAGTGACATTAGCAGTGTGTGATAACCAGATTTATTGAATTGAGTGACATTAGCAGTGTGTGATAACCAGATTTATTGAATTGAGTGACATTAGCAGTGTGTGATAACCAGATTTATTGAATTGAGTGACATTAGCAGTGTGTGATAACCAGATTTATTGAATTGAGTGACATTAGCAGTGTGTGCTGACCAGATTTATTAAATTGAGTGACATTAGCAGTGTGTGATAACCAGATTTATTGAATTGAGTGACATTAGCCGTGTGTGATAACCAGATGTTATTGAATTGAGTGACATTAGCCGTGTGTGATAACCAGATGTTATTGAATTGAGTGACATTAGCAGTGTGTGATAACCAGATTTATTGAATTGAGTGGCATTAGCAGTGTGTGATAACCAGATGTTATTGAATTGAGTGACATTAGCCGTGTGTGATAACCAGATGTTATTGAATTGAGTGACATTAGCAGTGTGTGATAACCAGATTTATTGAATTGAGTGGCATTAGCAGTGTGTGATAACCAGATTTATTGAATTGAGTGACATTAGCAGTGTGTGATAACCAGATTTATTGAATTGAGTGACATTAGCAGTGTGTGATAACCAGATTTATTGAATTGAGTGACATTAGCAGTGTGTGATAACCAGATGTTATTGAATTGAGTGACATTAGCAGTGTGTGATAACCAGATGTTATTGAATTGAGTGACATTAGCAGTGTGTGATAACCAGATTTATTGAATTGAGTGGCATTAGCAGTGTGTGATAACCAGATTTATTGAATTGAGTGACATTAGCAGTGTGTGATAACCAGATTTATTGAATTGAGTGGCATTAGCAGTGTGTGATAACCAGATTTATTGAATTGAGTGACATTAGCAGTGTGTGATAACCAGATTTATTGAATTGAGTGACATTAGCAGTGTGTGATAACCAGATTTATTGAATTGAGTGACATTAGCAGTGTGTGATAACCAGATGTTATTGAATTGAGTGACATTAGCAGTGTGTGATAACCAGATGTTATTGAATTGAGTGACATTAGCCGTGTGTGATAACCAGATTTATTAATGAATTGAGTGACATTAGCAGTGTGTGATAACCAGATGTTATTGAATTGAGTGACATTAGCAGTGTGTGATAACCAGATTTATTGAATTGAGTGACATTAGCAGTGTGTGATAACCAGATTTATTGAATTGAGTGACATTAGCAGTGTGTGATAACCAGATGTTATTGAATTGAGTGACATTAGCAGTGTGTGATAACCAGATGTTATTGAATTGAGTGACATTAGCCGTGTGTGATAACCAGATTTATTAATGAATTGAGTGACATTAGCAGTGTGTGATAACCAGATGTTATTGAATTGAGTGACATTAGCAGTGTGTGATAACCAGATTTATTGAATTGAGTGACATTAGCAGTGTGTGATAACCAGATTTATTGAATTGAGTGACATTAGCAGTGTGTGATAACCAGATTTATTGAATTGAGTGACATTAGCAGTGTGTGATAACCAGATTTATTGAATTGAGTGACATTAGCAGTGTGTGATAACCAGATTTATTGAATTGAGTGACATTAGCAGTGTGTGCTGACCAGATTTATTAAATTGAGTGACATTAGCAGTGTGTGATAACCAGATTTATTGAATTGAGTGACATTAGCCGTGTGTGATAACCAGATGTTATTGAATTGAGTGACATTAGCCGTGTGTGATAACCAGATGTTATTGAATTGAGTGACATTAGCAGTGTGTGATAACCAGATTTATTGAATTGAGTGGCATTAGCAGTGTGTGATAACCAGATTTATTGAATTGAGTGACATTAGCAGTGTGTGATAACCAGATGTTATTGAATTGAGTGACATTAGCCGTGTGTGATAACCAGATGTTATTGAATTGAGTGACATTAGCAGTGTGTGATAACCAGATTTATTGAATTGAGTGGCATTAGCAGTGTGTGATAACCAGATTTATTGAATTGAGTGACATTAGCAGTGTGTGATAACCAGATGTTATTGAATTGAGTGACATTAGCAGTGTGTGATAACCAGATGTTATTGAATTGAGTGACATTAGCCGTGTGTGATAACCAGATTTATTAATGAATTGAGTGACATTAGCAGTGTGTGATAACCAGATGTTATTGAATTGAGTGACATTAGCAGTGTGTGATAACCAGATGTTATTGAATTGAGTGACATTAGCAGTGTGTGATAACCAGATTTATTGAATTGAGTGACATTAGCAGTGTGTGATAACCAGATTTATTGAATTGAGTGACATTAGCAGTGTGTGATAACCAGATTTATTGAATTGAGTGACATTAGCAGTGTGTGCTGACCAGATTTATTAAATTGAGTGACATTAGCAGTGTGTGATAACCAGATTTATTGAATTGAGTGACATTAGCAGTGTGTGATAACCAGATGTTATTGAATTGAGTGACATTAGCAGTGTGTGATAACCAGATTTATTGAATTGAGTGGCATTAGCAGTGTGTGATAACCAGATTTATTGAATTGAGTGACATTAGCAGTGTGTGATAACCAGATGTTATTGAATTGAGTGACATTAGCCGTGTGTGATAACCAGATGTTATTGAATTGAGTGACATTAGCAGTGTGTGATAACCAGATTTATTGAATTGAGTGGCATTAGCAGTGTGTGATAACCAGATTTATTGAATTGAGTGACATTAGCAGTGTGTGATAACCAGATTTATTGAATTGAGTGACATTAGCAGTGTGTGGTAACCAGATTTATTGAATTGAGTGACATTAGCAGTGTGTGATAACCAGATGTTATTGAATTGAGTGACATTAGCAGTGTGTGATAACCAGA